>NW_015505898.1:680004-688551 GCF_001515645.1 Sinocyclocheilus grahami
ACCCACAAAAAATAAAAAAAAATTATAAATAACAGCGAGAGAATAATAAGTTATTCTCTCTATGCTATTTTGCAATGTTTCAAGTGATGCAGGTGTTTTTTCCCGGTAGGTTTTTTAAATTAAGAAAGTATACATTTTTCACAATGTTTAGTGAAATTATTTGGTAGTCTGTTTGAGAACCACTGGTCTAAAGTTAACAGACAGTGTTTAAAAAGTGCAGTGCACATGTGTACATATGTTTATTACAGTGACTTTGAATTACCTAAAGTAGTGTGGTAAAGCAACAGATTTGTTTTTATATTTCTACAATCTACTTTAGTTTGTGTGATTTGTTACTGACTTTCATATTAATGTTTACACCAGGCTTATTTGTCAGTGCTTTATGTTGTCATAATTATTACATGCTTACAAGGTTGGAAGTTCAACAAATCAGTCAATATACTGTGATTGTAGTTGTTAAATAAAAATGTCATTCATATCAATTCATGCATCACCTAATTTCATCATAACATATAGGCCTGGCCTACAGAAAAGAACATTTATGCTTAATCTATCTAATATCCTGTTGGTCATACTATACAATGATTTATAGCTTGTCTTTGTTGAATAATACAGAACATAAAGAGCTTTAAAAAAAATAATTGCATATTAAATCGCAATGGCAATACTGGTCAAAAAAATCGCAATTAGATTATTTTCCAAAATAGTTCAGTCCTAAGATAAGCTGATCAATGTATTCATGCTATGGTCGGTAACCACTAAATCATTGATATTAAAGATAAAAAAAAATCATAAAACTGTTCAATTTAAAACTTAATTGAATTTAGGTGGTACGGTATGAAGGATGGATATTTATATTAAGATCTGCAAAGAATGGCATTTAGCAGTGTTACTAAAATAGCATTTTTCAGGATTTAACATAAATAACGAATATGAACCTAAAAAACAAAACAAAAACCACAAAAATGAAACAAAACTACTTAAAATAAAAAATACCAAAAACATGAAAGCAACTAAATGAAAAAAATAAAACAATATTGGCCAAAAATGGATCCTTGGGTTAAGTTAGACATTTAGATCTAAACAGCAATGTGTCTCAACTGACCAGCCGTTTTTAAGCAATAACAGGAGCCTTAAAGTTTGTTTACAAGCACAGTGATTTGCAAAAGCCATTCACTTTCAAAGAGAGCTGGTGATTTCTAAGTGCATGTCAGTGGTCATTCGTAATTCGGTCACAACGCCACACACCCGAACTACACGTGCTGCCATCCGTGTGACTTCTCTGCTTGAGAACATCAGTCCTTTATTTGCCAGAGCAAACCAGAGCACCAGCACTTCTCAGTAACCCAGGACAAAAGGCAGAGGATATACTGTGGACGGCCTCTCGAGATGCAGATTGCTCAAAATGGTGAACACGTAGAGATATCACCAGTGGCTCTGCTGATTCAACACGGCCAACGGAGGGGGGAAAAACAGCTTTGCTTTGTCTTTCCTTCTTAATAGGTTTGAGTGCATTGTGTAACAGACAGCTGATGAGCACAATGGCTCTTTTCTCTCGGCTGCACGTAACGAGTAAAAACAGGTAGAACAAAAGTGCCAGGAGAATATGCAGCCTCTATAAAAAGCAAGAGACAAACTGACCTCCACAAGAGCACTAAACAACAGTCAAAAGCAGTGGACAGGAGCTTGGGTTTACAACTAAAGCATTCACTTTAGGTCAGTTAAGTAAATCCATGATGTACTTGAAGCGAAATCGAGGAACAAACTGGTGTGACGTCATTTCGAACAAAAGACCAAAACGAAGTTCGTTTGGCATTCGCTTTGGTTTGGTTTGGTTTGGTTTACAAACTTTACGGAAAATTTTGTTCTGGCAAAATTGGTCCATGGTATTGCCATTCTAATTGAAAGTGTTGAGATGTTTGCTAACAGTAAACCTCTGCAAATAACTTCCCTTAGAGTATATTGGGGCCTTTGGGGCTCTTTTACATAAGGTACATTAATCCTCTTCATCCAAAAAGTCAGATTATGTCACCATCCATGATGGACTTAATGCTAGGGATGCACCGAATGTTCGGCAACCGAAATTATTCGGCCGAAAACAGCAAAAATAAATCTCTTTCAGTGTTCGGCCGAATAAGCTAAAAGGCCGAATAATATGTACCGAAGAATGACTAACGCGATCAAATAGAGGCATGCACTAATGCAGCAAACATGTCGGCAGTGTGAAAATATTTAAATCTATCAGAGAAAGATGCAGAAATCATTACAAGTACAAAGCACCGACAGCGAGAGACCGTTTAGTTTCTAAACGTTTAGATCGTTTAGTCTCCGATGAGAAGAAGAGGTGGAGAAATCGCGAAATGGCCTCAAACGATTAGTAAATAAACTGCAGAATGTTATATTTTCTAATGCACACACAAATTGCATGTATTCTGACAGCGCTGCACAAGCTCGTGGCGCCAGGTTTTAAAGTCCAAAGCGCAAGGAAAATCTGCGCTAAAACTGTTACTCGTCAGTTGCTCAGTAACATTTTTGTGAATTTTTTTTAAAGTCATGTGACAATGTGATACGTGCGACAAACATCTTCCCAAATTCGTAATGAGAATCATAAATCTTACCTGCTCTTCCAAGCTTTATAATGGCCGTGAATGGGGCTCAAGATTTTGAAGCCCATGCGCGTTCACGAGAGTGGTGTTCCAGCGGATGACTTGGGTGTAGTGTAAGCTCCGGTGAGAATATGCTAGTTTCGCGAGAACCAATTTTTGTTTACAGCAAGGGTCTCCTCTTGGCTCATATCGAAATCCTCCAACATTGTTATTTACAAATCCTCGTTTTGTACTTCTAATTTGTGACCGGTGTTTTGTTTTGCTCTCTGCTCTGTGCTTCCGTGTTCCTCACTTCTCACCGGAGCATACGCTAAGTAGTGGTCGACCGATATGGGTTTTTTGACAGCTGATGCCGATATCTTGGAAAGCAGGGTGGCCGATGGCCGATATAAAGCCGATATCATTTTTTCATTTATTATATCATATTTGCATTTATATTTAAGAAATCTAAAATCATTTGAAAATGGATTAAAAATAATTGTGTAAAATAAACATGCTTATACTTTAGAAGACAAAGCATTATTCACAAATAAATATTTAATAAAAATCGAATTAAAAAGGAAGTAAACACTGTAACCAACAGGGCACTCCGTATTCTGGGAAGTTTGTGTGCATTGGAAATCTTAATTTTTTTTTTTTTATTTATATTTTTTTTTCAAATAAAGCCAAGGTAACACTCATTTTACATACAGCACGCAATGAAAATGACAAGAATATGACAGTGGGCAAATGCATAAAGCGGAGTATAATTTGAAATCACTAGTTTAAAGTTTGTCGATCCCGCGTCTCCAGTGAAGCTCTCCTCAACCACCACCAGTGTGCAGCATCCACTTGGTTGTTTGACTTTCTATTACGAATAATATTAAAGCAATCGTTATAATACATTTTTGTATACATTTTAATTCCTTTGTTTAACAGTTCTGATTATTAGATAGACTTCTATCCATATTAGACAGAACTGAACGACGACAGCGAACAAGAGGGAGAATGTGAGCAGTGTGTGCTCAGGCACAGCCGTTCTCAGCGCCGTCAAAATAAAAGTCCTGCCTCAAACACATCAGCCAAAGAGGAAAACTTATCGGCCGATGCCGATATTTGAAAAATGTCAAATATCGGCTGATATATCGGTCGACCACTAACGCTAAGCCTACGTCCTACATCATCCGCGGTAACGTGAGAATAACAGACAGCAGAAGCTAGAGATTACGGTTTATAAAGTTTTATATATGGATATTTTTCTTACACAAACACATCGATTTGCTTCAGAAGGCCTTTATTAACCCCCTGGAGCCGTGTGGAGCACTTTTTATGATGGATGGACACTTTTTAAAAGCTTAAAAATCTCGATACCCATTCACTGCCACTGCATAGAAGAGCCAGGACATTTTTAATATAACTTTATCACTGCATAGAATACTATGAAATATGTTGCGTGCCTTATTCTGTGTAAGAAGCCACATAATTTCACAGAAGGATTTATTTCAAGCCCTCGACTGACGTTATGAAGTGTATTTTGGAGTAAAAACATGGTATTAAATGTGGTATTTTCATGTGCTTTTACTACACAGAGCCGTAGTTCACTGACAAGCAACGCAAACAGCTTTCACAATCGCAGAACGATTTCTTCTATTTCATTATCGCGTGATTGTATCGTCTGCGATTATGAACGTGATTTTGCATAGCTTGTCAGTGAACTACGGCTTGTCACTGAAATGCTGCTCCATCTGAAAGCACGTGATAGAGATTTACTACTGATTACCGGGCTTTACTGACAAGATGCGCATGACAATCACATTCGATTAATCGTGCAGCCCTAGCTACGCCTCCATCACCAGCCGCTCTCGCCTCCTCTCATGAGCCAGTGCAGAAACTGTACTACTTCTGCTGCTGATACATCCTAGTGAACAAGGAGCCACACACCCCCTCAGGCTGTTAACGCATGTCTGAACAGGGCCTCTCAGTAGCAGCTGGGCTCCATTTCATCATCAAGAAGGGCAAAGGCCAAAAATAGAAAAAGCATTTCATCTAGTTTAGGATCATTACAACGGGCATCAGGTCACCTCACTACAAGGGACCTCACTACAGCCAGTCACACGCACACCTCCCTAAATCCTTTATGACTCTGCACAAGCATGATATACCTCGGACATCAAGTACTCAGCCAGGTCAACAGGCAAGTTAAGAGTGGACACAGGAGAAAGGGTGTTGTGTGTTACGCTACTGGCTGAGCACGGCTCTAATATTAATTCTGAGTCAGTGCACCCGCTGGAGTCCTGCCAAGACTTGCAGCCTCGACTCGAGCACACGGCAGCTGGGAAAGTTGAGCATGCTGCAAATATCACCCTTGGCCATCCGAGCAAGGCAATTAATTTGAAGAACTGCCTCAGAATCATCAGAAAGCAATGATCTCAACCGTAGCATGACATGGACATGACACTGAGCCTTGTACACCCTTGCAAATCATTGTCATGAAAGATGAAGTTTGGAGTGCCTGTGTAATGCGTCAAGGAGAGGCAGCAGTACCTTGCCGGTTGATCTCGTTTTGCAGAAGCTCCTCCATGGCCTCCTCCTCTGCGATATCCAATGGCGTTTCTCCCTCGCTGTTTACTACACCGACGTTTGCACCTTGACTGATAAGATACCTGCAAAGACATGACAAGACATTTAAAAATGCAAAGTGTGAGATTAGTTGAATCACTAATACATCCAAACTGAACTGACAACTGCTGCTTTGGAACATTTGGAAGAAGAAAAAAGAGAAATGATGAAGAAATTGAATGGGGCCTCATTTTAAGGGACTCCCTTCACAGAAACCTCAAGTGGTGATTTGCATCTTAATCAAAATTCAGTGAAGTGGTCCTCTACTTCTGTTACTGGTTAACAGCGTGGATTCATGTCACTGAGTACATAGGCTTGAGAGTTATGAAGGAGTGGCCGTCTCTTGTCTGAAAGACCATTTCAGCATTGACCTTGGCGTGATCAACACATTGCCCTCAATAACCTCTCTGCTCATGTGTCAGATTCAAGAACCGCAGCACTGGGGAACAAGGCTGCACAGACCTGCCGTTACTACAGTCTGGATCACCTTACATATTAAAAGCAGTTCAACTAGTAGTTTCTTATTATAAATCAAACACTTTTGCAAAACTTCACTTGGCTGCAAGTAAAGAATTTGGGTAACTTTTTTTAGGGATGGCTCAATACCACTTTTTCAGAATCGATACCAAAAATTCTGAGTATCTGCCGATACCGATATTGATACCAGTGCAGTTTTTTTTAAATGAGTGTAGAATTTCTATACCTCAATGTGTAGGTCGATCATCACTCTTTTGTATGCTACACACAATCTACTAAATATAGACAGCTTCATTATAAAGAAAAAATAACAAACAAAAAAATATCTATGACAAAAATACTATTATAAACTAGGTTAATGGATAATTCAGTAGCAAAAGTTACTCTAGAAAAATCATGAGTGCACAATAATTTTATAAAATCCTAAACTTTTAGTGGAAAAAAAAAATGTATTATTTTGTGGGTAACAAATAAAAGTGAGGGCTAAATCTGGTAGGACTACACATTGCTCTTTGTATTGTTGTAAAATACATTCATGAAAAACAAGTAATATATTTATATATAAATATACACTATAGTAGTCAACATTTGAAGTGGATCAAAACCTTTCATCAAAGTTGCCCTAAAACCAAACAATACCCGTTCTTGTCTTAGGAAAACTTTGATTAACTTTTTTGATCCACTTCAAATGTTGACTACTGTATAAATTAAAAGACATTTCTTTTAAATGTATAGCAGAGTAATGAGGCAGCAGCATATGATAGATAAGATGAACAAGAAAGTCTATTAATAATCTTTCATTGCGCAAAAGTATTATGATACTAAAGGCTACAAATACAGAGCGGCACAAAGTGCTTATGCGCATCCCGTGCGCAGAATGACGTGATTGAAACAAGTCAAAGCACAAAGTGAAGAGATATTGATGCGTAGTGTATTAAATATGTGCGTTCGTTTATTGAGCCTTTTCTTTTTTTTAAAACAGTTTTACATTTCAGTTACTGTGCTCATGACGAACAATTCATAGTGCTCTCTACTCCAGTCTTGTGATCTAACCAGATATCCGGTAGAAATTGACACGATTTAGAAACAGCACGAAACTCCAGCAAGATAAATTCCTTTTATGCAAAACCATTTATCTTTATTTACAGATCAAGTATAACATTAGGAACATTTAATCATCTTGGAGAGAGTTTCATCGTCTTGACTGTCATAACCGAACGTGACACACAGTTTGAATGCTGAAAGGAGGATGACAGACAGCCGCTGTGGAGAGAAGAGTTAACGTGAACTTGACTTAAATATTCATATGTACCGCACATTAAACTATGGAAAAGCTTCAGAACACTTGAAATATAGTGCACGAAAACTTTATGGTGCTTTATAATGTTTTTTTGGCTTTCGTGGGGCTTAATAATAACACAGAATAGTATACGCACTATATTGGATTTGGATCGGTCTCGTCTGACCGATACCCCGATCCAGCAGAAAATGCCAGTATTGGAGCGATACCGATACTGAATATCGGATCAGCGCACCCCTAACTTTTTTGAAAAGCAAGTTGAGTTTCTTTTACTAAAACAGCCCTTGACTTTACTGTTCTTCAAAAACTTAGCATCTTGTTTGAAACTGATCATCGGCAATGCTTTGCTGAGATTATTAAAGAGGCAAAACTGATATATTCACCATCAATCCCAATCAAACGTATTGCAGGCCGGTCAGATTCCCTCACAGATTTAGCAATGGGTTGAAGTTGGTCAGGCAGATTTGCCGCAGTGACCAACAGAAAGCTGCTTGGTTTGACAGTGACTTCTGTGTGAGCTGTGCTTCATACCTTATTACACTATTTTACAATAGACAATGGTCCTTTTTTGCCTGTGAAACTTCGCAATTGTGCCCGCACCTTAGGCCTAGGGGGTAAAATAAGCTATTTTAGTATGGGTTTCAAGAAGAGAATTTGGAAAGTGTTCATTTACATGTGGTCAGTCATGTTAAATTTGTATATTTGTGCCTAATTTGTATATTTGAGTCATTAGGCTTGCGTTTCTCTGTTTTGCCATTTTGTACACAATTCCTATTTCGGATTCTGGAAATGTTAGTCCTATCAACAGACACTAAACAGGTCAGAGTACTCGCAATATTCAGGACAAAAGCAAGCCTGTTCCGTTTGCCCTATTTAAAAGTCAGCTGATATTTTTTATTTTCTCTAGAGTGCTGTGTTCCCTATACAGATCTCGAGCCTCCAATATAGCTCAAACATGAAATTCAATAGTACAAACGCCCACTGCATATAGAAGAGTGACACTGCCAACAAAGCAACAAAGTCTGAACTCCAATCAAGAATTGTCCATGACAACCGTTATCGTGATCGACGTGACATTATAAAATCACATTGCAATCCCAGAACAAACAGCAACAAGCTAAGTGGAACCCCCCCCCAGTTTCAACGTGGAGGATGAGGAAGAAAAAAATATTGATTATGAATCAATTTATTCAATGCTGAAAAGTAGGGATGTAACGATTAACCGCGAGCCGGTTGAAAATCGATTCAAATATGTGACGATTCAAATCGGTTGAGATGCTAAACAAATCGCGATTCAGTTAGGGGTAGGAGTTTATATGAATGAATGTCTGAGGGGAACTTACTGTCTTTAGAAAAGTTTAGATGGTATTTTTTCTTTTCATCTTGCCTCTGTATAATGCATATTAAAGTTCATAAGTGCAGCGCTGCTTTGTTTACAGCGGAAACCAGGAAACGCTTTAAGCGCCGCCTGCTGGCAGAGAGTGAATTTGCGTCTCATTCAGCTCGTCTGCTGTATGTTTCATGCATATATTTTTATGCATAGTTTCACAAAACTATATATATATA
>NW_015505898.1:688693-693992 GCF_001515645.1 Sinocyclocheilus grahami
AATCAAATCGTGAGTTGAGTGAATCGTTACATCCCTACTGAAAAGTATAGAAAAAAATTCTCATGTTCAGCGTTATTTGTGTGGCCTACAAAGGTCCTGTCCATATAGAGACTGTTCGAGTTTTATTAAAATTACTCATTGGTCTTCCACAGTAGCAAACCTTTAGATCAAAATAACCACAGTTCAATACAAATGTAATTATATATTGAACTCTTTTTATCATTTTATTGAGGAAAATTATATTGCTATAATTATTGTTATCGTTTTATCGCCCAGTCTTAATGCTTAATAAATAAAAGTATGGATTTCTCTTTCTTTCTTTTTTTACATTTCTTTAAACAAAATCCTTTGAACAGTAGTGTATATATCCATAACAGGACAATTTAGTGTTATTTAAACTGTTTGTTTTGCTTTTTTCATATTTTAATATTTAACGTCTGGATCTGGGATAAAGGTAAATCAAAAAGTAGGTTTTAAAGTGGTAATATGACAAAGAAGTTAAAATGTATTTGTGTTACTAAAAAGAATCAAACCCTGGGATATAAAACTGGCTGAAGATGAAGAAACACTTTTGTTTTCTGTGGTGGGGAAATGGGACTTACTCAGCGATGTCGAGGTATCCGCAGGAAGCGGCAGCGTGAAGGGGAATCCAGCCTTCATTGTCGGGCTGGTTGATGCAGGCTCCATGCTCCACCAGGAAGGTCACCATGTCCACATTGTCATCTATGCAGGCCTGGAAAAGAGAAGAAATGAGTTAACATCTAAGCAAGAGTACGGTCTAGCCATTTAGCATCTTGCAGAGTAAACCTTTTCAAATCATTGATCCTTTCAAAACAGTATTCATGCAATATTTAGGCTAGCATTTTAGTCTGGATTAAAAGCCTTAGCAAAACAGTTTCATAAACCCAAATGTGAGCTTCAGAGCCAAACATTAATCTTCAGTGGGAACCTATTCCTCTATACAAAGACACATTATATCATCAGGTAACCAAAATGCCTTGAGGGAAATAAGGAGGTCTGTAAGTAACCACTCGATGACACAAAAGAGCTTGAAATAGACTAGCGTTGTCACTACAGTGACTATATATTAGGGCTGGGCGATATGGCCAAAAAAATTAACATCTAAGCAAGAGTACGGTCTAGCCATTTAGCATCTTGCAGAGTAAACCTTTTCAAATCATTGATCCTTTCAAAACAGTATTCATGCAATATTTAGGCTAGCATTAGATTAAAAGCCTTAGCAAAACAGTTTCATAAATCCAAATGTGAGCTTCAGAGCCAAACATTAATCTTCAGTGGGAACCTATTCCTCTATACAAAGACACATTATATCATCAGGTAACCAAAATGCCTTGAGGGAAATAAGGAGGTCTGTAAGTAACCACTCGATGACACAAAAGAGCTTGAAATAGACTAGCGTTGTCACTACAGTGACTATATATTAGGGCTGGGCGATATGGCCAAAAAAATTATCACGATAATTTTTTTCATATCAGTCGATATCGATAATTATCACGATAAATGTCAAATCTTTATTTCTTTCCAGTTTAAAGCCAGATTTTTGCTCCAAAGTGAAAGTTGTAGAAACCAGACCATTCAATTTCCTTAACAAAATGAATAGAATATCTACATGAATATCTAAATAGAAAAATCTATTTCTTAGTTTCTGCATGTTCTAATGAGTGATTTTGTTTCAAATCAAGAAACAGGTTTGGGTTGCCTGATAATATTAATAATATCGCTTTTTGTCTCTTAGAAATGCACATTTGATAGTAACTTGAGATAGGATGCAGAGGTAAATTTTTGTGCATTACCAAAATCAGTAGCATCTGTAAAAATTGTAGCAACCTCAGTTTTTTTATGGTTACATTTATTCTGACCAAGTATTTATTTTTTATTTTTTTAATTAAGCATTGGTCTCCCATAGTAGTATACATTTAAATCATGATAAACAGAGATAAAACCACACATATAGCACCTCAATACCATGGTAAAAATATAACTAAAAACAGTAGTCTAAATTCAGTATAAATGCACACATGATATAGCTTAATCACAAATACATACTACAATTATATAGCATTAAGTTACTCTTGTAATAAAATTCAGTGTAAATATCCCAAATTTCTGCCACAATACCATGGTGCAGTGAGTGTTACTACAGTAAATCCATGGTAAATGATTGCGATGTGTAGATTGAAAAGCCTTCTGACTGTCTCGTTGCACAAAGTGTTTCTCCTGTTTGGCTTTAAACTAGTTTAAATGAGTCATTTGTATTCATCGCTCTATTCGAGCTTCACACTGGATCTCACAGCGCTGTTTAGTGCTCGCGTGACCGAGTAAACGCATCTGCTCTTGTGAGCTCGCGTCACGCTGCAGTTTGAACTTTGATCCGAGCGGATAAACGGCCCGTGTGGCACGATTCAAATGAGTCGCACTGTTTCGTTCCGCTTTTGGCGCATAAACATTATATCGAACTCTTCATATCGTTTTATCGAGGAAAATTATATCGCGATAATTATCAAATTATCGCCCAGCCCTACTATATATACACACACAGTTCAAACGTTTGGGCTCAGTACGATTTTAAGAAATAAATGCTTTTATTCAGTAAGGACACATTGAATTGTGCAAAAGTGACAGTAATATTTCGCAAAATTTACTGTACTTTTGTATCAAATAAACGCTGCTTTGTTGAAAAAAAAATACAACTGACAGAAAAATATTAACTTCAGCCATTCAGTTTCAAATAAAACACTTTCTTCCTTCCTAAAGTCGGCAGAGACAGTTTTTTGTCATGGCAATCATGTGAACTGCCTAATTATCTTGTGTTTTGAGCGGGGCTTTCAGTGCCCATTATCAAACTCAAACACCTCACAGTCTAAACTCTGCGACCTTGACTAGTGTCCAACCTCGGTTCTCCATGTGCTGCCCTCTTGAACGGCTGCCCGTAAAAGCTCCTGGTTGCCATGACTATACCATAGACAAAGAGGGAAACACACAAACCAGCCTCACGTTCAGGGCACACGACTATCTGGTTGAAATCCTTGCCCAAATTTGGGCTGTTTACAGTACCGCAGTAGAAACGTGTGGGCCTCTTTGCTCTTATCAGGGCCTTGTCAAGCTAGAAGTAGAGGAAACCAGGACTGTCCAAACAGCTAGCTTCAAGGAATTTGAACACCTTTTACAGGTCTGATGTGGCTTTTTTTTTTTTGTACACAGCCTTCATCATGAAATCTAAATGTTCAAAACTCCTTTTTTTTGTATGGAATATTGCAGTGTTTATTATAAATGATTTCTGTATACACGTTTTTTTTTATTTAAGTGACAACAATCTTAAACCAAAAATATTAACTTCCCCTCCCCGCACAATGACATCTCTCCTCTCATGACGTTCGCACCGGGACAACAACCACTCCTCACCAGCAAAGTGTCAATCACATGAGATCTCAGCAATCACAATCCCATGATCCAAACAATTTCCAATGGATAAAATCAAGCACAGTCCTAATTATTTTCTACGAAGGACTACACAGAAGCAATTTCGTTAGCTAAATTAGCTTAATAATGGTACTCGGTTCTGTGCTTGATATGAAATCTAATATATAAACTACAAAATCATTTAAATAAATTAATGTCTTTTATATTAGTTTACATAATAGTATATAATCAAAGCTATAAATGTCTATGAAACAATTAAACATTTTAGCTAGCTAAATGTACACTGACATAAGTTTAGTTAGCATATGTTTAGCAAACTATGTGCTCCGCTTATTAGCTTACTATACCGCTACCGGATTCGCCTTCTAACTTACACTTCGCCTGTCCTAACTACACGCGATGCAACAAGATTCCAGCGACAAACAATTTGGCTGTCCACGCCAGACGCGACGCAACAACTTGACGCGACAGAATCAATCAAACATCACAGCCAATCAAAAGCGTGTGTGGGTGGGCTCTCTCCAGAAGCGCACTGCACTAGCAATGAAATGGATAAGTTTATAATCTAATTCATAAATATTAAACCTTTTTAACATTATTAAATGTGCATACTGAGTGACTGATACCATTTTTGTTATGAAATACGGTTCGCAGTTTTAACACATGTTTCCTTTCATTTATTTTCAAGATCTGAGGTAAACTATCTGTTGTTGCTTTCGGTTTGGCTATAAAATGTAATGCAATATGATATTCAAACTCACATTAGACACATTTAACATTGAATAAAGCAGATAATCAGTACCTGAGATTATCCCTGGCACAGAAATAGAAACCGTTTCTAAAATAGAAATTTTGTAAATAAAAACTCTGATTAACATGGAAAAGATACCTTTTACCGAGTGTCGCGGCATCGCGTCGTGTGTAGTTAGGACACAGTGTTAGACTATACCCTGCAACAAATTTTAATGTTTTATACATTTTGTTTACTTGGGCTTTAGAAATGGCTACCTCCTGGGATCCTAGGTGGACTCGACAGGAAGAGCAAAACGAACTGACCACGGCTCTCAACCAACCAGCCAATAACCACAAGGTCTCCTAAGCCTTCAGCAGACAGATAGCAGTTTTTTTCTGTTGATTAAGACTTTGGCAAAAATAATAACGTAGTGAACAAGACTTAGGGCTGCACGATTATGACAATCATAATTGTCGATTATTTCCTTGAAATTGTAATTGCGATAATTAATTACAATTATCACAATTTACATTGAATGAGGTTTATACCATTGTTTGATGCAACTGCATGCCGTATTTTTATATGAAAATAAACAAGCTGAAAACACTCTAACTGAAAAACCTTTAGTGCTTTTCTGTAGTATTAAGCCTCAAATGTCAACTATACATCGGATTGGTTTCTTCTTTAAATTATAAAACAAGTAAAAAATATGAATGGTATTATAATGTTATACTAAAACTAAAACAATGGAAAAACCCTTAAGATAACATGTAGAAAGAAAAAAACATATCTTAAGCGTGCAGAATAACATAAGTGGACTTTGAACGATTAATTGCCGCTTTGAACGATTACGTAATTGTGGCATCCATAATTGTAATCGCGATTAGAAATTCAATTAATTGTGCAGCCCTAGAACAAGTCTGACCTATTAAGATTGATTCAAACTGCTCTTTTTAAATGATTCATTAAAAAACAACTAGCACAACAATCACAAAAGAAATATACATCATTGTATTGGGGAAGTCGTGGCCTAATGGTTAGAGTCGGACTCATAACCCAAAGGTTGTGGGTTCGAGTCTCGTACCGGCAGGGATTGTAGGGGGGGGGGGGGGAAGGACAGCGCTC
>NW_015505898.1:694006-790058 GCF_001515645.1 Sinocyclocheilus grahami
GCGTGCAGAATAACATAAGTGGACTTTGAACGATTAATTGCCGCTTTGAACGATTACGTAATTGTGGCATCCATAATTGTAATCGCGATTAGAAATTCGATTAATTGTGCAGCCCTAGAACAAGTCTGACCTATTAAGATTGATTCAAACTGCTCTTTTTAAATGATTCATTAAAAAACAACTAGCACAACAACCACAAAAGAAATATACATCATTGTATTGGGGAAGTCGTGGCCTAATGGTTAGAGTCGGACTCATAACCCAAAGGTTGTGGGTTCGAGTCTTGTACCGGCAGGGATTGTAGGTGGGGGGAGTGAATGTACAGCGCTCTCTCCCACCTTCAATACCACGACTGAGGTGCCCTTGAGCAAGGCACCGAACCCCCAACTGCTCCCCGGCGCCGCAGCATAAATGGCTGCCCACTGCTCCGGGTGTGTGTTCACGGTTTGTGTGTGTTCACTGCTGTGTGTGTGCACTTTGGATGGGTAAATGCAGAGCACTAATTCCGAGTATGGGTCACCATACTTGGCCACATGTCACGTCACTTATTGCCATTATAGGTAATTAACTTAGAAAAGTGAAACAAAATGCATTTAATCCGGATAATTTTTTAGGGACATCCTACCCAGTCCCCTTGAGGCAAGAAAGCATTCCCTCTGCCCTCAAAACACAGCATGTTTATTTTAAGCCAAACCCAGCCATTCCCACAGCCCAACAATGGCAATCCCTTAATGGCTAAAATTGTTCAGGCCTGACAGGTGTGAGAAGCTGTGACCACATCAGGGAATGTAGAGCTGGTCTTTAAGCCATAGGACAGGGGAAATTACTCTCCAAAGAAAAGGACGACTCTAAACTAATTCTGTAAAGTGCTTCTGAGCTCCACGTTGGAGTCTGAGCACTTCTTGTATGTAGCATAGAGGGCAGAAAAGCATTGTCAATTCCTTTCTGAAAATGCACAGGGTAGCTATAAGAACGTCATCTGTGTGTAATGAAGACAGATTTGGTATGTGGGCATCAAACTAATCCAGACAGACATGAAGAGGTCTGTTTTTTTTTTATCAGATGGTGCGGCTACACATTCAGGAGACATTTGAGAGCTAATCTGACTATTAATGTTAGTAATAATAGCAAGGATTACATCCAAATCCCACATTACTGATGGTCGTGGACAGGCATGTACAGAGACCACAGACATATACTATTGACTCAATAGCGAACAAGTCGCCACATCTCCATTCAAACCTCTTTGACAGAGCTGGAGAGAAGCATTTATTAGCACAAGATGTACACCTAGGATGGCTTGAGGGTGAGTTAATCATGGGGTAATTTTCATTTTTGGGTGAACTATCCCTTTAAGTTGAACTACAGCCAATAGTAATAATGATGCTCGCCTCGACACCTTTGGCCACAAGCTGAATTCCACAGCTGACAGCCGTGTTGCCATTAGTAAACAAGAAATCTGCAGAACTACCGAGATGAGCGACGTTCAGTTGAACTCAAAAGGATTCCTGTCTAAAATGTCAACAATAGACCACTTAAGCTGCTCTTAAGGAACAAGTGGTGAACTTCAATACACAAAAGCACCACAAATACATCCAAACAGCTGCTGATCTGCCTTGTAACCAAAAATGTCAGCACCATGCTGTGTAGGATCTGGTCTGTGACGCACTGCTAAAAATAGAGGGTTTCAGACGAGCACAAGCCCAGTCTCGGTTTTATTCTTACAGCTGATGCCATGATGATAGATATGAGTAGTTCTGTTTTGATGGTACCGCATCTCACTTCTCGCAGACAGACCTATGCATGCAGAATTCAATCCGCGGTTAAGTGAAAACTGTCTCAGCTGCCAACAGAGAATTTATATATTGCTGAGAAGGAGTTTAATTATTAGAGGCAGGATCAGTGTACAAAACACCCACCTTTAGTGGACTAAAGCTTGAGACCACAATAGAGAAACCCAAGAGAGGACAGTACTAAAGGCCATTTTGTTCAGCGACACACTTTCACTTTTGAACGACTGCAGATGCTTGATTCTGGAAGCAAATCAACAAGGTTGCAGGCTTACAGATATAATCAAAGCAGACACATTTATTATCTTATCTTCACTCAGCAAAGGTTATTATGGATGCTTCTTGTAAAAACAATCTGAGCTGGGCCATAGAGCTTTTAAACAAAAGTCACTATTTGGAGCATTTTGACTGTTTGATATCTCAAGATTTAAGTATTTGCTCTAAAATACTTTAAAAGAGTAATTGTTTTTCAATCAGAGAAGCCATCATTCAACCAAAAAGCCACTGTTGCAAAGTTGATTCACAATGTTTAGTTCAGTTTAACTGGTTTAAATAATTACACAATGTTATTCCCTAAATTAACACAAGGAAGAATTAGATTAAACCATTTATTAGGGGGTGTCGAAATTAATTGTTTCTAGTTCTACGATGCATCGCGATGCACACGAGGACGATTCGGTATCGGTTCAGTAATAGACCATAACCGATTCTAACGTACTGACGCTTTTCTGACGTCATTTGTCGCAGTAGCATACATTAGGTGCGTTCAGCTTGAAGCGCCGCTGCCCAGAATGATCAGTGTATGACATCAAGTACCGAGAGCGATAAGAGAGCAGACGGATCCTGACTGCTTGTATTTATTGAAAAAAATTGTATACATGTGAAGTAAAATTGAAAATTGAGGATGCAGTGCATCGTCAATGCATCGTGATACCGAATTTAACCAAATCGATGACATGATAATCGTAATCGAACCAAACCATGAGACCAGTGTAGGTTCACACCCCTACCATTTATATACATCAACAGTAAAATTAACCAGCATACTAAATCATTTTGAAGCAAATAATCTTGAGTGAACATGCATGAATCAATAAATGACCATTTATGAATGATAATTGACAAAAAATTTAATTTATCAGTCACTTAATTTGGACTTTTAATCACACATCAACAAAGATCAACATACATACAAGCTCAGCAAATATGGTAATCCAACTGTACTTGCTTGATACTTGCGAGAATAACCCTCACAGTTTACAAACCTCAAACATGCGAGAGGAGAGCCAGTGAGGTTTGTTCTTGTGCATCAACCAAATTGTGCTCTACATATGTGCGTTGATCAATGTTTGTGTGTGAATAAATAAAAGCCTAAAAATAAATGTTCATATTCTTCATATCAATCGATCATGTGGATTTATATGATCTTCGTTAACTTTTTAAAGCATTTTGTTGGAATAAACTTTGGAGAATGGAGGGGCAGAAATCTCTCAGGATTCATTACAAATATTTTTATTTGTTTTTCGAAGATTTGTGAAAGTCTTTTGAGTTTGGAACAACATGAGGGTGAGTAACTATTAACTTTAATTATTGAATTTTGAATCCATCTTAACATGCACAATATTCACCATATTGTTCAATTATTACATTTGGGACTGAACATCCCATGTATCACCCGGCACTAGTTTGCAGACCTGAGCGTTTCCTCTTCATTACATAATGACTATAATAATAAAAGTGGATGTGGACAATAATGTGGATATGTGGACAATATAATCTAGTCTAAAGGTCTACGAAAGTCATACTGTTTTTCAGAAAATGCAGTTGACAAATCTGACCCAGGACATCAGGGTACTTTCCATCACTAAGAGAAGAGACATTATGCACTCATGTCCCATAAGGCACTCTTCACATGGATTCATAAACAATGCAGACACATTAGAAGGTGTCCAACCAATCAAGTGCACTTTAAACATGCGCAAAGAGTTTAACCCCTATATAAACACATATGCCGGGATATGAAAACCAGCGAGAAATGAGCACTGTACCCTAATGAAACCTGATCCTACACAGACCGCCAGCTTCTACAAGACCGACCACATCCAGTGTCAGTAAGTTAAAAGGGAAGTGCGTAATATGCAGGGACAGCTAAAAGTAAACCATTAGTAGGATGATTTCCCAGAAGAGTTTAAACACCGTGACACTATCAAAACATCCTTCGGTTTGTTTGAGCATCATGACAAGCCTGACGCAGTTACACTGGCTCGTTCAATAGCTTAAGTTCAGGGCAGGAGCCATGGAGGAGGAGGATGAAAGTTCTTGGAATACATGTCTGAAAAATTATCATAAATAAGAATAAAGGTATTTCTGCTATTTTATTTGGTGACACTAGAAACAAGATTTAAAAAATATATATATAATAATTAAATTAATTTTAAAAACTGGATTAATTATTTTTGCACTTCTGAGACTAGAAGCAAGATTAATAAATAAATAACAAATACATTTAGAATAAATTAATAAAATACCCTGGAGATTAAAATTATTTTTTCAATTCTGTTTGGTGAAGAAAGAAAGAGAGAGAGAGAGAGAGAGAGAGAGAGAGAGAGAGAGAAAGAAAGAGAGAGAGAGAAAGAGAAAAATAGAAAAAGAGAAAGAGAGAGAGAGAGAGAGAGAGAGAGAGAGAGAAAGAAAGAGAGAGAGAGAAAGAGAAAGAGAAAAAGAGAAAAAGAGAAAAAGAGAGAGAGAGAGAGAGAGAGAGAGAGAGAGAAAGAAAGAGAGAGAGAGAAAGAAAGAGAAAGAGAGAAAGAAAGAAAGAGAGAAAGAAAGAAAGAAAGAGAGAAAGAGAAAGAAAGACTAACAGACAGACAGATGCTACTTCTCAATATGTCGACATCAACATCCTGATATAACACACTAGGATGGCAACTAACGTAGATTTCAAAGAAGCATTTTAGAGAAGCATTTTAAATGGTGGACAGTGGACATGGGATGATGATGATAGGGCATCCAACAAACGTGCCAGACGTGCAAATCCTCTCTGACACAGAGAAAGAGAAGACGGTTCATGACCCCTACATCTCCTCAAGCATGCCATTCAATTTGGACAAGACAAACAGCGCTGATTACAGAGCATTATCTATAGATTAACTTAATAAAGGCACAATAAAGGATAAATATGGCTTAGATTACAGCTGAAACAATACGGTGCCCATTTTATGCACCAGCCTAATCCAAAAACAACACAGCGAGAGCTCTGGCTACACTGGGAGAGAGAGGCAAATCCGCAGATCTGAAGCATGCGACTGTTGTGCATGCGGAGGTGAAGCCCTGCTTGTTTCCATGGAAATGGGGCACGAAACGGAAAAAAAAACAAAAAAAAACATGAGTTTGGTCACGTTGGCCTTTTGTAACTAATATAAATAAATAAAAGACGGGGAATTCATTTAAAACACACCAGGGTTGTTCCAGCAGCCCCTGGAGATGGACTCTACCGAGGGGGAGATGAAAGGAAAGTCTCACAGCTTATGGCCAGAGGGGGTCCGACTTCTTTTGGAGCTGTGGCGGGCGGCTGTGTTTTCAAGCTCTTCAGTTCAGCTTAACCAGTGCGATTCTCATGGCCCTTTATGGTCAAACTCTGAACACATGATTACGGACCCCTGAACATGGGGGAAAAGTCTATATGGACCAGCTGATGATGTCTCTCCATAATAGATTAAAACCAAGAGGAACACCCTCCGCTCTACTGCTGTCAAACAATGACTGCCAAATAGTAAAACACAATATATATCATCACTAACGTAATCTTGGGTGAATTTCACAAAACCAGTCAAGGGTCCGGCTCATATTTCAACCATATATGAAAAGAAACTAATATAATATTTTACCATTTAATTTATTTAAATACATAAAAAAAAAAAAAATTAGCTTTCATGTCAGTAAAGCACCCAACCCTAATTTATACCATAAATAAATAAATTTAGCATTGATTTATGATTTTAATAATGCACTATTATTATTATTATTACTACTACTACACATAATTGTGTATTTTCATACATAATAATACATGTAATTCTTATACATATATAATGCATAAAATATTTTACATTTTATAACTAAAAAAAATTAAATAAAAAAACACACAATATACACAACATTGTCTATTTTCCTTATGTACTATTATTATTACTGCACATATTGTGTGTAATTTTTATTCATCATAATAAATATCTATAATATAATATATATTGTTTACCAGCATGTCAATTTAACCAAATGCTATAAACTGACACAGTGAGAGGGCTACGTCACTTACAATCACATCACAACTACTCTATACCAACTCTATATCAACCACTTCAAGAAAAAAAAAATCAAATGAAAGTCCATCGCTTGCAGTTCAGAAAAAGGACACTGGGCTTTTTCCATACTTTAAAAGGAACTGTGACTTAAACCACCACAGCAGAGAGGAGCACAAACTCCCCCGTGTGCGTGTGCGTGTGCGTGTGTGTGTCAGCAGCAAGCCCATGAGTGATTATCTCCCAAGTCATCACGTGAAGCGTTTGGATCTAACTATAGCAGCACTTCACTTCAAGGGGAGAAGACACTTGACGCCCCCCCCTCCCATCTCACTTCCTCTAGCAGCCTCTGTAGACTCTCAAATCAGGACACATTCTCAATCCTCCTTCAGCAAACAATCAAAGTAAACATATATTAAAAGGTCCATGTATGATGGAAAACAAAGACCTGATGTACACCATGTAGACATATTTGTGCTTTGACAACACTTCTCAAGTCTCTCTCCAGTCAACCCAGAACATTTATAGAAACCCAGTTGTTAAAATGGAATTTGAAGTCACAACCATGAGCACATTAAAGAGTTCATCCAAAAATTTTAATTCGGTCATCATTTATCCTCCACTGGTTCCAAACACAAAAAAATGATAACCAAAGAGTTGATGGTACTATTTTTTTTCCATACTATGGAAGTCAATGGCTACCATCAATTGTTTGGTTTCCAACATTCTTCAAAATATATCTTCTTTTGTAATCAACAGAAGAAACCAACTCTTTTCTGTGAAACAAACGTTTACTGTGCACATAGAACATAAGTCAATGCTTATGCAAGTTTATTTGTTGGATTCAAATGCTAAAAACACATTTGAGGGGGGAAAGTGTAAAAACTCAAATTTAAAAAAAACAAAACACGCAATTTAGATTAAAGGCTTCAAAGAAGGCGGAGCCTTTCAGTTGACAGGTCAAATTGCTTGAACAGTTAAATGCTCTCGAGAGGTGTTTTCCAGCGTTCACAACTTACATTGTTTTATTATATTCTTATCACAATGTTATAAACAATTTAAAGTCAGGAAGACTTGTGCAATAGCTTCCATTCACAAGAGCTAGAGATTCTGCATTAAACTTCGACATTTAGAGCAAGCCTGCATGTGTCAATCAAATAAAGCACAACAGAGAACACTGACATATTTGTTTATTAATATAGATGTAATAAGTAATTATTGCAAGGTTTTATTTTTTTCAAAAGAAAACTTTTTTTTTTTTTTTTACTGTCATAAAATATTAAAATAACTGACCATTCAGTCACAATTTATAGTTGTTGACAGGGCACGTGAACTGAAAAAAGGTGTGCTGCAGCTGGCAAAGTGATGAAGCCCAGAAGCCAAAGGTGGTGTGTGAGCCAACTGTCCTTGGCATTCCCCTGTTTAAGTGGCCAACTATGTATCCTTTAAAGTCAGATTGAGTATGCACAAACTCCAGTCCTTGGATTCTTAGTTAGAATCAGCTGCTAATGAGTAAGGAAATCCTCAAAAGGCTCATGGAATAAACTAGATTTTGCAACAGGTCAAGTCGCCTATATAGAACTTTGGGGATTGTTAACTAGGGCAGGGTACCGAGTTTGATATCAAAGTCAGCGAGGCAATTAGCATGCAGCATGCTTTATGCCTAAATCAGTGATTGGCTCTGGTTAGGCATTTAGGAAAACGCATGTTATGGGACCATTCATTCACACTGTAGCATCATGCTACATAAGACATTGCTTTTACTCAAAACTCACTTTAAACCACCATCGAGTGTTTGAAATAACTTCCAATTGCTATCTAATGAGTTTTGGTCATATAATGTTGCAGAAATGTGTTATTTGTTGCCTTTTATATCAAAAGCATTTCTCATGTAAATACACTATTGCTATGAAAATAGGCAGAATCTCATGAAATTCACATACAAATCATATACTGTAATAATCACGTGTTTATTAGCTTCGGGTTTCATACCTATAAATGTTTTTCAAAGAAGTGTAATGCACGTTCCAGACAGGGCAGGTTATGAACATGTAATATGTGGGGGCTAATTATACATTAAAAATATAGTAAATGGATTTTATAAAATTGGTATAGAGAAAAAAAAAAACGTATCGTTCAGGAACTGGTATCGAAGTAAAGTATCGGTATCGATATTGAAAATGTTTGAACGATACCCAGCCCTATTTTTAACCTACACAGGAAAATCCTGTGGTCATGTCATAAAAAACACTTTTATGATATTTTTGTTGGTTGGCAGTCCCTAGTCATTAATTGCTTCCGTTATCTGAAAAAGAGCAACTTGTAGACTGCTCAAAATATCTTATTTTGTGTTTTATGGAAGAAGAAAAATGACTTTTTACTATTAGTCTCAACAAGAAAAGTAAAACCGCATGCCAAAATAAAAGATCTGACATGGTGACAGCCGGCCAATATTGTCTAATTGAAAGAAGAAAAAAAAACGCTTTTTCCAAAAGCTCTGGAAATTTAGTCGGGCGAGACAATATCATCATTATATAATGACTATGAAGAGATTTGATAATTCACAGAGGCTAAGGCTCATTTGAAACTCTGGTTCTCAAGCAGACCGTGACATAATTTGCTTTGCAAGTTTCTTAACAAACAGCTAAAAAGCCTCAGCTGGTTACCAAGATAGCTTTAGACTTTAAAACAAACATCTCTGCAAACCATATGCAAACTTTCTTTTCATGGGTTCTCATATCTTAAAGCATGATGTTCTGGCTATAGCCATCACAAAACTCATTATCTAGTTCTAAATGTTTATTACCCAGTGGAACGCATGATAACCTCTGAGTATCTGTCACGAAAACCCAAACACAGTCCATCAATGGGCCGGTACAAAATGCAAAATATCACATGCGACCAAATAAAAACCATAATGCTGCCTTTTTTTATGAGCCAGCACTAACTCACGCAATAACAAAAGATAGGGAATACAGTCTAAGGTCAGATAACGCACATGTTTTCTTTAACGGGAAATCCAATTCACTCCCTTATAAAGCAATGCTAGCAATGATACTACGCTCCCGGACGTTTCCACCGACCCGCTCCCGTCTCACTTTCTCCCGCGGCAGAGGCCACCTAGCGAGGCTGTAGTCGGGTCCGGCTCTATCATACCACTGGAGAAATTCCCAGATAAGTAACACACCACAGCTCTGAGCCCGGAGCCAGCAAGAGCCCCACCTCCTCTCGCTACATCATCAACGCACCAACACACAGCCACTTCCACAAAAGGAATTCCTTCTTGCGGTGTGTGTGTGTGTGTGTGTGTGTCTGTGTAGAAAGAGAAAGCAGCACACAATGAGAGAAAGAGTGCGTGTGTGCTACAAAAAAAAGAGAAAAAAAATTAGTGGGGGAAAGTGAGATGGTCATATATCACTCTAAATTCAAAAGAGAAAATATTATTAATTTATTATTTATTTATTTTTTCCTTCTATTTTAATATTATATTTGAGTTCATCTAACATTAACTTAAAGGTTTACACAAACTACTAATTCTGAACTAATAACGTTAAACGTTAATTCAACTTGAAATTAAAATTGAAGAAAAAAAACATCTCTTTAAAAGATCTTAAAAATATTAGCTATCCATGTTTCAGACAGTAGATTATAAGGCCATGTTCAAACTCAAAATAATAGTTTATCAGTATCTGAAATTATTGTATCTTAATATTGGTGCATTTCTAGAATTCTAGCAAAACAGCAAAAAACATGCGTAAACAAATAAAAGTATATAAATATATAAGCATAAAAAAACGTTTACAAAAACATCATTAAACAATGATTGACAATTTAAATTAGAGACGAACCGATCGATCGGCCAGGGATCGGAATCGGCCGATATTCCTCATGATCGGCCCGGATCGGTGATCGGTCGGTCAGTCTCACTTCTTTCCGATTTCGGGCCGATTCGTTTTGTTACCAGCGGCACAGGCAATAACGTAAGCCGCGCATTCTCGCTCTCTTCTCTCCAACGATCCCTTCTCTCACACACACACACACACACACACACGTCTCATTCGCTCTGGTTAAATAGTGCTTGTATTGCGCATTATTTTAGTCATTCAAAAAGGTTTCGTGCTTACACCAAAAGCGCGCGCACCACCACTGATCTATATTAGTGGATCGCACAAGCCGCGCTCAGTTTTAAACAGCTTGTGAGCCACAAATACCAAAATGAGTGGCTAACTGCATTAAAACGGTCAAATACATACAAAATTATGTCAAAATGCCCGTCTTGGAGAGTATTCAGTTAAATACAGTGAGTTTTGGAACGTTAAATAGTTGAGAAAGAGAACGCATGTTGTGTAACAGTATATTGGGTCCGTGGATAAACTCTTAAAGGGACAGCACTCCAATATTCCTGCTGTTGTCTGTCATGTTAATCAAAGAACAAAAGACAAAGAAAATCACTTTCTGCTCTTGACTCCATACATTTTATAACTTTAATGGTAAGCATTAATCTGTATTTAATTTTTACAATGAAGACTATAGAAATTAATGGGGTCATATGATGCTATTTCAATTTTTCCTTTTTCTTTTGAGTGTTACAAGCCCTTGGTGCATAAAGAAGATCTGTAAAGTTACAAAGACTAAAGTTTAAAATCCAAAGAGATATTCTTTATAAAAGTTAAGAGTCAACCACACCTACCTAAAACGGCTCGTTCTAACACGCCCCACATGTCTACGTCATGATGTGGGAAGATTTGCATGACGCCACCCAAATGTTCACGCAAAGAAAGAAGAACTTTTATTCTCGCTGTAGTATTGTTGTTGCCGCCGCCGCCTCCATGTCGTGAAGGCACTGTGTTTCGTTCTGAAAGCGAAACTACTTTGGTTGGCCTTCCAAAAGAGGACGATATCTGCTTCGTCATGCCGGGAGCTGACCCGTGCTGGTCACTGAGGAAATACATCAACTTTGCGCTGTGGATCGCCGGATCGTCTTTCACCATGGATGAAGCGGAGTCCAACCCGGGGTCGTCACATGTGGTTGCCGCAAGCCCACCGAACGTTCCTTCGTCGAATCTGCCAGCCACGCCGTTTTTCAAGCCCGCCCGCCTCTGCTCACTCAAGCCAGCGGCTCACTCTAGGCCTCCGGCCTCCACTCACTCAAGGCCGCGGTGTGTGAAGCTGTTTGTTCGTTGTGAAAGCGAAACTACATTTTTGGCCTTCCAAAAGAGGACACGACTAGAAATCAGTGGTTAAGTTGTATTTACAACACTGTTACAGAACAGTTTAACCCAAATATTCAGATGTGTCCAGCGCATTTTATGGAGGACTGTTTCCTGATCCTGGTAGAGTAGACTACAATGCCGGCTGTTCTGACTCACAGACTGTAAGTACGTTTTAAAGGGGTCCTATTATGCTTTTTCACTTTTTTAATTTTAGTCAGTGTGTAGTGTGTATGTTTGGGCATAAAAAAGATCTAGAAAGTTACAAATCTCAAAGTCCACTCCAAAGGGAGATATTTTGTTTTTTTTTAAATCCCTTTTCAAGAACTACAGCAAACGGCTCGTTTGGTGCGAGACGTGAATTTAAATTGTATTTATTTACAGAGGTATATTATGTCCCACTTCATGCTTCTCTAGTATGTTTCGTTTGTGTGTGAAGACGCTGCAGGCAGCGGCAAATCTGTAAATGAATATTCCGAAGTGAAGTAAACTTCAACGGATTTCCCCTGCTCAGGGAGTAAGCAGCAATGGACACTGTGTAGGGACCATGTCAATCGGAGCACAGTTCATGCACGGAGCTCACTTCTAACGAGATGATCTGAATCAGGTGTGTTAACAAAGAGAGACGTGCAAAACATGCAGACAGGGGTACGCGAGGACTGGAATTGAGAACCGCTAGTCTAGAACAATTCTTACAAGTATAACATGACGTGGCTGGGCGCCACGGACAGACGCCGAAAGGCGCCGCCGGTGTGCCTACACTCATAGAAAATAATGTTTTTGAATTTTAAAGACATGGCGTGACGCTGCGCTTCTCGTCCGGTGCGCGACCACCTGAAACGCTGTTTTTTTTTTCACCTCCGTGCCCAAACGTCTTTGTTTGGGCTTCCGAAAGCGGATGATGTCAGGAAACAGTGGTTGCAATTTACTTTTTTAACTCCGTTCCTGAGCATTATAACCCCAATTTGCTATTGTGTGCTGCGCATTTTACTGAGGACAACTTCCACAACACGAGTGAGTAGTGCCGGATTCACCAAAAGCTTTGGTTGAAAGACGGAGCAAGGGGAGTGGCAGTAATGAAACACTGTCTAAGCTGTTCGCCAATCACAACGCACTGGGACAGCTAACCAATCACAACACATTTTGTTTTTCGGAAGGCGGACCTTCATCAAAGCCGGAACTAATCGAGCCATTTGTGCCAGCCTGGGGAGAAAGGTATTTTAATAATGTAAATTATGTGAAATATAATGCGTTTTTCAAACCACCAAGAATGAGAGCATGTTCTAGTACACCCCTAAAACAAAATCAAGGCTTTGTAAAAGAGCATAATAGGACCCCTTTAAAGAATTTGCCACTGACGATTCAAACGCGAGTTTTTTGAGCAGTGTAGAGTAGCACTTGTCGTTTGTCATTTCTCCGATCACAAATGCAGACATGGTATAATGGTTACGTGGCGCAATGCAACGCAACGCGTAAAAAGACAGTATAAGTCATTATAATCCGTAATTATGTCTCCACTGGATGCAACAAATGCCTCATTTATAATGGGTAATTTATAATGTTTTTGTCTGTTCGCTCCGGCCGGACAGGGCATCACAATATGGTAAGGGGCGCACTGGATAGCTGGCCAATCAGAGCACACCTTGCTTTTCAGACCGATGAGCTTTGTAAAAATCAACACGTTTCAGAAAGGCGGGGCATAGAGGAGAAACAATAATGTACAGTATGTGGAAAATAATGTGTTTTTTTAACCTTAAACCGCATAAACACATTTCATTACACCAAATAATGTTCTTTTTAGCAGCATCATATGACCCCTTTAAAATCAAATGTAAAATAACACTGAATGTGTTATTTTACATTTGATTACTTTAATTTCTGTAGTATTTCTTACCTGAATAAAAACTTAACCTGAAAAATTTTGTTTTATAGCTCTCTTTATTCTTTTTTATTAAAATAAAATTTTGCGTTGAAGAAAAGTAGATTTTTGTTTATATATGCTGTCAATTATAGTTCTTAGAAAGAGAATCGGAAAAAATCTGAATCGGCCAAGAAAATTGCAATCGGTGCATCTCTAATTTAAATAATTGTTTTCTCATTACAGTAAAGAGAATTTTGGGGTGAAATATGACGCATGCATATTCTTGACATGTTTCACCCAGAGATGTGTGAGACAGCAAAAAGGACAAAAAAAACGCTACTGCTCTACTGTAAGGAGGCCATAGAGAGGGTTACATCTGGACTTGAAACAGAAACAGAGAGAGAGAGAGAGAGAGAGAGAGAGAGAGAGAGCAGAAGTCTTACTTTGCCTTGCCAGCCACTGATGACCATATATGGCCCTGGGATTCCCATGGAAAAAGAGACAGCAGGGTAGAGGTAGAGGGAAAACAAGGAAGAGATTGTAAGTATACATTGCACTTCGGCTTACACATGGCAGCCAAAACAATACCGGCCGGCAAGAGCCAAGTTTGCTTCTATGAGCTGTGGCCATAGAGGGGGATGCTGGCTGATATTAGGTCTAAACCTCCAGGGTAAACAGTACACTTGTATAATGCTGTAGCCACTTGGTGCCGCATCCTGGCATTTATGGCAAAAAAATGCACACCATCTGCGACTGCCATTTCTCTAGAAGTGTCAAGGGCTGTTCACACAGAAAGCTCAAACAAAGCCTTTGAAGCGGAGTAAAGGGTACGATCCATTTGGGTATGGATGGGACAGCATTTCGGGTGACCCGAGTTGGAGTCCCAGCTCATGTTCCTTTCCCGATCTTATGCTTAAGTACCAGTGCTTTTTAAAAAAGAAAACAGTTCTGATAAGAAATCTGTCCTCAATTCCAAACGCCAGTTTTGAAGGTGCAGAAAGCGGCAGCTGTCCTAAATTGCTGAAGTTGCCAAGTCACCGCGTGGCTGTTTACAAGAAGTGATTCCTACATAAACTCTGAACCCAACTCTTTCAGGTGGTAGTTCACGCCAGCTAAAATGAACTCTGTTGCTCCATGACACCTCAAATAACCAACTCTCTGCATTTATGTGTGCAAAAACTGTACCTTAGAGTACAACAGCTTGTCGCTGGGGCAGCACCCTCAAAGGTACAGCTTTGTAACTCATCTATACCTCAAGGAAAAGTAAATAAACTAGGGCACTGATGGCACTGCCCCAGTGACAGGCTAAAGGTACAGTTTCTTCAGGAGCACTCCATCAATCTATACTTATTATCACAAGAAACAGATCAGCAATGGTGGCTCCAGGGTGGCCTTGACATACGTTTGCAGTTTGTTTGGATGTGCACGGTTAAGGGTCCGGTCAGGTTTGAGGGCTTGCAGCAGTGTCAGCGCCTATGATCTGTCATGCTCTAGGGAGCTGCATAATTACACATCCCTGAAAGACGAGGGTTAGGAGATGCTGAGGGCCAGTTGACTGGGTGGCTTCCTCCACAGATGGAGCTACTGTCGATGACGACAGGACATAAATCACTGGGAGGAAGGAGGCTATGAAAGGGAGAAAGTGAGCAAGAGAAAAGCCGTTTTTAATGTTTCGTGGTGATTCAAGTGGGAAGTGTGTAAACACTGGGAAGGACGCAAAAGTCCTGGAAGAGCAGATGAGAGTATTTTGCATGCGTTATTGAGCATTTGACGTGTGAGGACAGGAATGCATAGGGTATATTTTGAAGGGGGTGTTGAAAGCCTATCTGGAAACCTCATTGGTCAATGGATGCCTACGTCAGAGTTCTTTGCAGCTCATGTTAAAACTTTTGCTTGCCAGACAAAGTGTCACCTTTGGAAATGCTTTCATTTTCTTCTAAGTCAGGGGTGTCGAATAATGCTCATGGAGAGCCACTGTTTTCTCGGCTTTAGTTCTAAACCTTGGTAAACACACCTGAATCAAAGTCTTCGGGACTACTAGAAACACCCAGTCAAGTGTGTTTTAAAAGTCTGGAACTAAAAGCAGTAAAGTGACCTTCCTTGAGCAGGACTGGACAAACTTATTCCACATTAGGGCTGGGTAAAAAATATTGATATCTCGATATTAATCGATTCTCATTTTTTCCGTAACGATATCGATTCTTAAATCCCAAGAATCGGTTAGTCTAGCCTGTTTTCAGTTAATGGACAGAACATCGAAGGGCACTTCCCATCCAGTATATCGCAATAAGCATTGTGTGTTGGTACTTTTAATATGAAACAAAGTCTCAGATTTCAAATTCTGTCCATTGTATTGCAGTATTCAAACAATAAATGCCGTTTTGGCACTGTTTAATGTGGAGTGACAGATCACTGTAGCGCATCAGTTCAACAGACGCGGCAGCATGGGGCGCACGTGAACTGATCATCTCCTCCACATTAATACCAGTTTCAGCAAAAAATAAGCATGACTAAACAGCCTAAGGTAAGTTAAAAGAAAGAGTACAACTTTACAAACCATATCCTGTCTCAAATAATCGCTCAATCAGTGTTTCAGTCGCGTTAAGACGTCATAACAGCTTTTAAACAATGTCACGTAACGTCACATTTACCTCAGAAAAACATATTCGGTGCCCATAAACGTATTTGATAAATATATGCACCATATAATATATTCATTATACAGTTTACTGTTCGTCAATGTTTAATTTGTTTGAATAAATCCATCCAGTTTCATTGTTTATATAAAAAAAACAAATTGAAGTAGAAATATTATGTAATTGTAACTATTTAAAAAACTTCAGAAAGAGAAAATTTGAGAAAATTTGGTATGTACTGTACCTGATATACTGCTGTATATCCAAAATAATCAATATTGAATCGAAACCTTGTGAATGAGAATAGAATCGTGAAATTTGTGTCAAAACCCAGCCCTATTCCAATATTCGGTGCCCATAAACGTATTTGATAAATATATGCACCATATAATATATTCATTATACAGTTTACTGTTCGTCAATGTTTAATTTGTTTGAATAAATCCATCCAGTTTCATTGTTTATATAAAAAAAACAAATTGAAGTAGAAATATTATGTAATTGTAACTATTTAAAAAACTTCAGAAAGAGAAAATTTGAGAAAATTTGGTATGTACTGTACCTGATATACTGCTGTATATCCAAAATAATCAATATTGAATCGAAACCTTGTGAATGAGAATAGAATCGTGAAATTTGTGTCAAAACCCAGCCCTATTCCACATCCTAGAAAAACACTCTTCCCAATTGAATCAAGTGTGTAGGCGCCGAGATGATGCAAGTCTGGTACAAGAGTATAGATGCATGCAAAGAGTAGGGCTGTGTATTGGAAAGAATCTGGCGATACGATACATATCACGATACATGGGTTGTGATACGATATGTTGCGATACTGTAAGCAAGGCGATATATTGGGATATTTCTTATTTTAGGAATAGGATATATTTTTAGGAAAGCTGTCATAAAGAACACACCACCATATGCAAACCTTAACAACAAATAAATAAAAATGATTTAACCAGAACACAGTGGGATCTGCATTTGCAATAATCAGTCCCTGTAACATTCAACTTTATTGAACCACTTTGTGTAGTAAAGTCAAGGAGGAAAAATTAAAGTGCTTGCAGGATCCTTTAGTTAAATGTATAATGTATTTTATAAAAAGATCATATATTTTTTTAGACCCTGCTTTAAAGGTTCATATTTTAAGTTTACAACTGTAACATATATTGTCATAACATTTTGATCTGAACAAAATAATTACATCTGCTTAATATCAATGAAAAATAAAGTGCTTGCAGGATTTCTGAAAACAAAACATTTTTAAAACAATAAAATAAATACAGATGTTAAACATTCTCAGAACCTTTCCACTTGGATTTCACAGGTTTTTCAGTTTGTATTTATGTTCCGCGTGGAATTGCCGAGACCGCGACGCGAGCACCGCCCCAACTGCACAAAACGCTCCCACCATGAGAGAAGGCTGCAGCTGCGCGGCGACCCTACCGCCCGCGCCACGGTCCCGCGGTGGACGTTAAAAGCCCAAATGACGCCACACTTCAGCTTTGTACACCGAAACAGGAACTGGAACAATTTCTTTCATCCTCCATTACTAGCAGCGAACTATATTAATGCTAACTTTAGTGGCGTGCCCTAATGCTAGTATTTCCTGTCACTGTTTAAGTTCAGAGATGAAGACTGCCATCTAGTGGCCAGGATATAAACTCAAAACGAAACCATGAATCTTGTATGACTTTTTTTTTTTTTTTAAATATCGATATTCCGTTTTTGAGATCGATACAGTACCGCCAAACAAAATATCGCGATACTCACGTGTATCGATATTTTCTTACACCCCTAGCAAAGAGTGGTAATTAACAGCCAGCTCTAGGAGTGGGTGAAGATCACTTGTAACGCCTTGGTGAGGAAATGAAAAAATAAACACTCACTTCCTGTTCCACTCTGACAAAGGGTTTTTTTTCAACACCCTTTTCCACTCTCTCAACTGACACCCCCCCCCACCCGTTACGGTCTGATAAGCCCACACTCAAACAAGTAACAAAAGAACACACCTAATAAATGCACACAAACAAGAAATTAAAGCTCGGGAGAAGGTCAGAAGCAGCTGACCTTCACCCCAAGTGACTGCTGCACCATAGCCATTTTGGAACTGTATACATTTGTGTACATGCTTTCCCTTTTCCACTTGTATTTCTCATCTCCAATCTGTGAAAAACCCAAACAAGCATTCCGACATCTGGTGACTGCAAGCTACAAGCTCTAAACATTTGATTGGCTCCATCTGGACAAGAGTGCAATTCATGATCACAACAGCCCGCATGACGTTCCACGCCCACACACGCTGACAGTCATTTGTAAATGTATAAGACGTTGACCGCTGCTGACGTTCCTCCGTTGTGACTCAACCAACCCAACCGTGATTGCATGCGCACCTTCATGAGTGTGACCCTGATTCATAATGATCAGCATGAAGTAATAGGGTGTGAGAAGGTACAACAGCATGGTTAATAGTAGGGGTGTCGAAATTAATTGTTTCTACGATGCATCGCGATGCCGACGAGCACGATTCGGTATCGGTTCAGTAATGGACCATAACCGATTATAACGTACTGATGCTTTTCTGACGTCATTTGTCTATGCTTTGTCACGGTAGCATACAATGGCGGAGGGAGGCAAGACGCGAGTGCCAGTAATTAAAAATGTCCCAACTACTTTAAAAGCCGACATCTGGGCACATTTTGGCCTTTACGAACAACCTGGTAAGCACAACCTGGAGAAGACACACGCTGTGTGTAAATCATGTCACACACACACAAATAAAATATGCAGGGGGTAATGCTACTAACTTGAGAAACCACTTCAGGTTCAGTTCATATATCTGACTGCTTGGATTTATTGACAAAATTGTATACATGAGGTAAAATAAAAAGTTGAGGATGCAGTGCATCATCAATGCATTGTGATATCGAATTGAACCGAACCGATGACATGATCATTGTAATCGAACCGAACCGTGAGACCAGTGTAGGTTCACACCCCTAGTTAACAGGATCACTGTTTTTGTGTTGGTCATTGCAGCTTCTAATTCAGCTTCTAAATAGTTTTTGGCAATGTAATGCAATTTAAACCTATAATATAAAACCTACACAATAGTCACCAACAAGCATAGAGTCTTGACTTGGGAATGTGCCAGAATGATCAACTAGTCCAATAACCATCTAGGGAACTAGTGAATTTAGATTTCTGATGTTTTAGTGGCAATCCATTAAAAAGAACAATGCATTTTCTCAGAAAAAGGTTCTAGCATGCTCACTGTGCTAGTAGTCCAAGAAAAAGAAAAATCGACTGTCAGAAGCATGCAACAAACTATTCCCAGAGGAGAAGTAGGCTAATCTCTAAATTCATCCCATTCAGCCATCAAAACACCACCTTCAACAAATTGTCAGACAACCGCTTGCTTCGAGCAGCATATTATTAATCATACTAAAGAGAAAATATTTGCAATGAATCCTCTATTGGATCTCTACTACTGATCTTACACTATATATCTCTATATCTTACTACAAATACATTACTGCATTAAAGCAAATTATATCTGTAATGTCAGAGGAGTTCAATCTTGCACTAAAACATGTGAGTGAGAATAACGTGAGAATTATGTAAGCTTTACGTGGCTTCAATGCGATCTATATAAGGATGCGTCTCTGTGATGCAACAAGTCAGTTTCATTCTAGAGTGGGTCGTAAGCAGCACATCGTTACAGACCTCTGCAAACAGTTAATCCCATTTTTGTAAATAAGCCGCTCTGATTCGACTCTTTGAAAGTGGTTCCTCACTTCCCAAAAAAGTTTGTTTGAGCTGGTCTATAAACACATTAGAGGAGTAAATTTCAGGTAGGGCGTACTTTTTCTCTGAAGCACTCATTTTAAAGTGCTTCTTGGGAGTTTAAGTGAGTTTTTTTTTTTAGAAGACCTTCACTAAAATATCAAAACAAACGTTGAATAAATTAGGTTAATTTCAACAGACGGCTTTACTAAACGTATTCTTGAAACACTGTGTAAGGATGGGCAGAGGGAAGGTACTAGCGCTGTGCCAACCTACTACACTTTCAAAAATGACTAGGGCTGAACGATTAATTGTATTTGCGATAATATCGCAATATGAAAAAACTTGATTTGTTGGTTTTGATTGCTTCTATTGTCCTCATTAGTTAGTCGCCTTGGATAAAAGCGTTTGCTAAATAATTTAAATTTAATGTAAATGTAAATAACAAAACTAAATTGAAAATGTAAAACAAGCTTCAAATCAAATAACACAAATAAAAGAAATCTCTTATAAACAAACTAAGGCTTTGTCTGTGTTCTTTCCATTTAAAATTAGAGGCAACCACTGCATTTCAATCATGATCCAAACAAAGATGCTGCATAAATGCAACATGAGCAGTTTTTAATCTAAATTACATTGTATAATTTCAAAATTTAAAGCCAAAACAGAATGGTTTGACTTCAGTTTTGTGAAACTATGCATAAAAATATCTGCATGAAACCGAAACAGCAGACGAGCTGAACGAGATGCAGATTCACTCTCTGCCAGCAGGCGGCGCTTAAAGCATTTCCTTGGTTTCCGCTGTAATCAAAGCAGCGCTGCACTTATGAACTTACGCAGGGCTCCAGACTGCTACCATTTTTTCTGCCCGTGTGGCTAAATTTTGTGTGCGGTCGCACTGGCATGATCATCATAAACACTTCAATTTCTGTTGCATATGAGAAACATCAAACGGCAAACGAAACAAAGCATAACGAATCAGCGCTTAAGCCTGTGTTATACTTTCCGCGTCCGCGAGTTTGCTACGGTCCGCAATGGTATGCGTGACGTAAAAATCGTCATCGGAGAGTGTGCGCGGAGGCTCCGGCTCAGTAGGCTACTGCGCATGCGCAGGCTGTGTGAAGAAGCCCGTTGCTACTCGAACCTGTACAATCCATCGATAAAACAATATAAAGACAGCCAGATGTGCAATAACTCTGGGAAATTCTTTGTTCACATGTTTGTTTATTGTTCAAGACGATCTACTACGCATGTATGGAACACGTCCGCGGAGCGGACCATCAGCATATGCTTTCCGAAGTATAAATACAAGTAGTCCGCGTCCGCGCTGTCCGTGTACGCGTCCGGATTGCTCATGCGGAAAGTATAACACAGGCTTTAGAGAGTGTACTCGCCGCGTCAGCGTGATCACGAAGGTGCGCGCAGCAAAAACGACGCGTATATTGAGGAAACGATGGATGGTTTTTTCAAGCGAAAGTCAAGTAAAAGACCGCTTCTTAAACCAGAGAAGGTGAACATGCTGGTATTCTTGTGGGGGGAAAATCATGCAAGCACTGTCACCGTTAGTTTTACTTTTCTTTTTGTTTTCATTTTTGAAAAACTTATCTTTGCTGTTTACCTTAAATAAAAGAGAGCCTCCATAGCTTATTTATTTATTTGATTCCTCAGTGTTTGCTAAACGTTCTGTAATTTATTAGTCGGTATATAATACAGCATGTGGTGTGTGCCATGCCTCATCTTATTCGTTTTTGTTAAACGTTTTGTAAGCTAGTTTGTCATTGTATCTTGATTTATTGTTGTTGTGCTTTTTAATTAAGAATAACAATGAATCCATCTTTTGTTTTAGTCTTAAAAAAATGAAAGGTGTGTAGATGTATTTAAGCAAAACCGGTGACAACAAGATCGCGAATTCGAAAGTGAAAGCATCCGAAGCATTAACACAGCAAAAGAGAAACTCCCATTCACAAAATTCAAATTATAATACTACTGATGATAAAGAACGGGTTGAATGTTAACCACTTTCGTTTCCATATAACTATAAACTATGATAAAAGTTCATCAGCATGCATTGGATAATCCCATGTTGTAGCGCAAAAAAATAAAAGTATTGCGACCAAATCATGTGCTTGTGTGACCTGCTGAGAAAGTTAGTTGCAAAAGAGCGACCAGTGGGAAGAATGAGTCTGGAGCCCTGTATAGGGCTAAACAGTGCATGAAAAGCAAACTGGTGCTCTTCTGTTTCTTTTGGTGTATGACGTATAAAAAGCACAATAATCGCAGTTGTCTGAAACAACCGCGGTTATATCAAATAATCGCGATTAGATGGTTATATCAAATGATAAAGAACGGGTTGAATGTTAACAACTTTTGTTTCCATATAACTATAAACTATGATAAAAGTTCATCAGCATGCATTGAATAATCCCATGTTGTAGCGCAAAAAAAAAAAGCAAAAAAAAAGATATTGCGGCCTAATCATGTGCTCGTGCCACCTGCTGAGAAAGTTAGTTGCAAAAGAGCGACCAGTGGGAAGAATGAGTCTGGAGCTCTGATATGCATTATACAGAGGCAAGAGGAAAAGAAAAAATACCTTCGAAAGACAGTAAGTTCCCCTCAGACATACATTCATATAAACTCCTACCCCTAACTGAATTGCGATTTGTTTAGCATCTCAACCGATTTGAATCGTCACATATTTGAATCGATTTTCAACCGGCTCGCAGTTAATCGTTACATCCCTATGTATAATTAGGCTGGTTTAAGGCTCACCTGACCCCAGGTTCTCATTTCTCAGGTTGGATGTTAACATGAGATGCTTTCAAAATTACACTGTCTGCAGGCTAATTAAAGCACTGCTGTTTGACACATCAAAACATTAACAAAAAAAATAAAACACTGGTAATTGGATGACTAGTCAACCACTGTGACCTATCCCTAGAAGTTAGCCTCAAAAACATTTAGCAGCAGCTTTTAACTGTGCTTATTAACAGTTATTGCCAGAGGCAGTCCACCTTTGTCACTTTTAAACACGTATCAGGACCACAGACTTGAGCTACAAGCAGTTAAGAATTCATGCATGCTATTTATCACTATCCTGCAGTCCCGTCTCCAGCCAGAGCAAGAGAGCCCTGCCCTCACACCCTTGTGAGGAGGGGAAAAAAGAGAGACAAGCATGCGAAGGAAAACCTAAGCTGATGTCATTCCACTTGGATCCAGCGCAGAGGACATGCCTCACGTCTGACGGCTGAGCTGAGACGTTCCTCTGCTTTTTCTGAGAATTTCCCTGGAATTCTGTAGAGTGAAACACTTGTGTCCAAAAATCAACCATTATAACCTTATATAGTTCTGAAGGGACAGCCACTTGTAGAGGGTCAGAAACTTATCTAGTGTGCTTATTCAGTCCCATGATGCAATGCAATACAAATTTAATAGCTAGCTGTTACAGAATACTCATGCACTGAGCGAGTTGCTCCGAACTCCCATGATTCGGCAGAAATTGGCATCAGCAGCCTTTCCGGCACACTCAGTACAAATTTGCTCACTTGTTTTAATTCATTCCTTCCCTATGCAGTGAAAAGTGAATGATGGTAATAGGGGGCGATTTCAGATATAGCCTAGAACTTTTCCCAAACAAATCTACAGAAAGTGCCAGCATTCACTAAAAACATGAGCCACAAAGGGTCAGTATGTATGTGATAACGACAAGGGATGTTCATTTTGGTTATTTTTCCTAACCGACAACCGACACTCGTTAACCGATTATTAACAGTTAACCGACAAGATTATTTTTAATTAGAATTTAATTAAATTAGAAAGGATAAGTGTCTGTGACCCGTTAAAAATACTAACATTTGTTTCCCGGGGATTAATTTTACATCTGAAAAATGCAGCAAACAACAGAACATGAGGATTCACATGGTCAACATATCACATCACTCGCCTGCAGCGCTTCTGCGAGCGGAGAAAAACATAATAAAGCTAGGCTATATGTAATAATAATATAATAATAATTAGGGGTGCTCCGATTGATTGGCTACTGATCACTATCGGCCGATAATCACGTTGGGATGATTGATCGGCAGTCTCTAAAAAGGCCGATCTCAATTAACCGATCTCAAGCTGATGACGTTGCCAGAGGTTTGGCACGACATGCAGCGGCACCGTCTCAGTCTCTGTACTCATCTTCATATATCTTCATTAAATAACTTATAAAGTCATTTGAAAACCTTGTGCGAGACAATTTCACAAACAGCGTGAGTGAATCACCGCGCGTGCTCTCGCTCTTAAAACACGTAAATGGATTCAAATCACCACATCGCGTCTGTCTGTAAGCGAGCTGCATGCTGCACAGTTGACACAGGAATTGTCACTTGCACAATCGAGGCAGTGTCACATCGTCACTAAAGTTTATAAATTGCATTACTTTTTCATTCTTGCCAGTGTTTAACCATTCAGCGCTCACGCGCGCTCCTGGAGACCGTGCGCTCATGCACACTCGCAGCGCACACACATAATGCCAGGTTCACATTACTCCGATTGCAGTGCGTATGTGGTGTGTATTTTTTACACGCTCATGTTAACGGATTAATAAAGCGTGCACACTGCACACGGTTGCGGTCCGGCAGTGCGTCCAGGAGCTGTGCACTGAATAAATGTCTAAAATCCTGATTGGAGTATCACTATAAATAGTTAAAAATGTTAAAAAGAAGGCTTTAAAAAGATCGGTATCGGCAGATACTGCTTTCTGTGATCGGCCACAAAAATGATCGAAGCACCCCTAATAATAATAATAATAATAATGATAAAATAATAATAATAATAAATAGGCCTATATGAAAGAAAACCTGTGCAACAAGTTGCCTAGTATGCAGTTTTGGTTCATTTTTGTGCTGCGCGAAAGGAAACAGACAGCAGAAAGCGGCATCCTATTTTTCTTTCGGCTTATTTTACAAAAGCACAAAGATTTGTTTTTTATTGTGAATGTACACAAATAAAAGCAAAACTTTTACAATTACGATTATCTTTAGGACTAAAAGGAGTAGTTGCTTCCACTGTTAGAAGGAAAAAAAGTGATTGCGCCGGCGCCGTATGCGCGCACACAGTTAAGCTTTGCTACCTTGACAATGCAGCCTGTTCATTATCATAATAAAATACAGTCAGTCAAACATATGGAAAAAAAACACACTGCTCAGTTTAAATATGTAGTCAAATCTGTGCCGTTAAGCGTTATCACCGTACCGCCGTGATGTTATGCGAAACATTTTGTTTTACGTGGATATTGGAACGCCAGTGAAGTAGGCTACATAATAAATCATATTTTGGCATTCAAATACATCCCGAATACGGAAACATTTCATTTTGTGTCGAATGAGAGACCCAAAGTTGGTTTCAGTTTCGTTTTAGCCTAAATGAATTTGTTTTGGGTTGTCGTTTATAGCTTCTTATATTTTTAATTCTTGTTATTTTCAAAATACTGTTAATTGAAAGGATTTTTTTGTGGAGGGGAGGGGAACTAAAATAGCCTAGCTATGTTTACAGTGTTTATTATAATGTTTGTAAACATTTCGCATTGCATTAGGCCTATTTCTGAATGAAATAATAAAAAGTGCGTAGAGTATTTAAACCATGCAGCAAACCTTTTTAAATATTTTGATAAATTACTGAAAATAAATAAATTATTTTTTAAACCGTTTAACTGATTGTATTAATCGGGTCAAAAATTCTTACAGTCGGTTAACGGTTAAAATGAACATCCCTAATAAATGACAAAAAAGTCTAAATTAGCTCCGTCTGGAAAACCACTGGGTTTTAGAGTTTCCTGGAAGATGCTGCTGAACTAAATTGCTTTGAGTGGCAATCACTTAATAGTGATTCTCTCCTATAAATGTCTCATCACCGTCCACAACTAAGCATCATTCACATTCAAAAATCTAGGCTCTTATCAACCAATTAGAAAGCCAATCACAGAACAGCACACACACTTGTCGCTGATTGGAGAACGCTGGCAATCAAGCGCATAAAAGGTTAAGACAGTAATCACAGTGTATTCGTGGACTACAAGGTGGGCTTCAGGCTCTTAAACATTCCTTAAGAATTCTTGAGCATCAGCAACCCTCAAGTAATTCAAAAATGCCAATGTGAACGTTAAGCGGACCAGGACTAAATGTATCATTTTCCTTTTTGGTCCGGATCAATTCCGTACGACTATAAACCAATAATTCTATGTATCAAATAAGTCTGTTGATTATTATTATTAAAAAATATTAAACGAAATAAGAAACATATTGTAATATTGCTATTGTACTGGAAAATATAACTATATAAAGAGCAACACAATGGTTTCCCACTGAAACCATGACACACATTTAATAAAAAAATCACAGCCTTCACAAGTTAATTACTTAATCACACTAAGACAAAGCAAAATAAAATCAATATTACAAAATTGTGCAGAAATTAGGGTTGAAATATTAAGTTTTCATAAGGGATGAGCCCTTTAGGGAAGTGGTAATGAACACAGAATCACATCTCCCCGTTTCCCAAGAACGCAGGCTAATTTAATGCCAATTTAAATCCAAATTACCTTGACCTGGTTTTAGATTTCAGGCCCTGATAAAAACCATCTCCTGCTTAAATCAGGTGATATGTAGTATCCCACAACATCCTGTTAAATCTTTATTTTATAATATAGTTTCCAGGGATTTAAATGTATTTTTGAGAAGTATATATCCTGTGGAACTGACAGCCAGGGCCCAAAATAAACCACTTTTTGAGGATTCCTGTGAAAATATTCCACACGTGTCACCTCATGGAGTTCTGGAGAAAACAAACAAACAAACAGGTTTATCTAGGCATACTAAACTAACTTGGCAAAAGCTGGCCAATTTGACGACGGCAATTCGTCAATAAGATTAAAATGACACAGTTCTCTTTAGTTTTGATCGTTTTGAATCACTCACATCTATTACAGCTATGCAGGAATGACTGGGCTGTCCGTGCTGACTCACAACATAAAGAATAAAACGACCTCGTGAACAAAGGTTCACAACAAAAAAGAACAATCCTGAGGAGTGTTTCTTTGAGTATTTACACCAGATATCAGCTCTGACATGCCGACTGGGCGGCTTAAGACAGCTGGGAATCTCAGGAGTCACAATGCATGCTGAGATAATCATGTTGCAGTGCTATGACTATGAGCGATGATAGAGACGTTAAAAGAATAGCTCACCCGAACCTGAAAATTCTGTCATTATTTACACCCGCTCATGTTGCTACAAACCTATATGCATTTCTGTCTACTACTACAAAAAAAAAAAAACTTTCAAATAACAATGCAAAAGTCTGCAGAGGAATCAAAGTGGTCTAATGGCACTTTTCCACTGCGTGGTATGACTCGGCTCGGTACGGCACGGCTCGGCTCGGTTTGCGTTTCCACTGCAGTTTAGTATCACTTTAGAATGGGCGGGATTATTCGCATGTCGTTATAGTTGCGCCGCCTCTACTGCCGCGACTCCTAAAAAACGTTTTAATTCCGCGTCGCCCCATCAAGCTCTCGCTGGATCCGCTCCTCTGCTATCAACGAGAGGAACGTCTGTACTTCCTCAACAGAGGGAACAGCCACTTTTTGGTTGTTAAAAAAAGGTGCGCTCGTTCAAAACAGCTGCGTTCGATCCTTCGCTGGCTGTGCTGATTTAAATCTAGCGGTTCTTTTGTGTTTGTGTCGCAAGTTCAGTGACGCAGGTAGTGACAATTCTCTCTGGCCAATCAGTGATCAGCAGAGTTTACACATCACGTTTTGGTAACGGTACGGTACGCTTGGAACCCCAACCGAGGTGGTACTAAAAAAAAGTACCAGGTACCAGGTACTGTACCCAGTGGAAAACCCCCCAAAAGTGAACCGTACCGTGCCGTACCATGCAGTGGAAAAGCGCCACAAATGACACTTGCACTATCTCCCAAAGTATGCATCTGAAACGGCATAGTCTAAGGAGCTTCTATGTTCTTCATCAAATAAACTTCAAGACCATTAAAAAAGTAGGCTATGTTCTTTATATCTCAACTCAATACCTGTGGCGTCAGAGGTTGTTAAGTCTCCACACTGGATGTGCACTTCAGAAAGTAGTAGGTCATCGGAGTACTTTTTGTCTACTCTTTTATAAATAGTACTAATTTGTAGGCCTGTCGCGATAATTAAATAACCGTCTAATCGCGATTATTTGATATAACCATCTAATCGCGATTATTTGATATAACTGCGGTTGTTTCAGACAACTGCGATTATTGTGCTTTTTATACGAGATGAGGGGGAGTCATACACCAAAAGAAACAGAAGAGCACCAGTTTGCTTTTCATGCACTGTTTAGCCCTATACAGGGCTCCAGACTCATTCTTCCCACTGGTCGCTCTTTTGCAACTAACTTTCTCAGCAGGTCACACAAGCACATGATTTGGTCGCAATATTTATCTCTGGTTTAAGAAGCGGTCTTTTACTTGACTTTCGCTTGAAAACCATCCATCGTTAAAGCCCTAAAACAGACAATTAATCGCAATAACCGTGGCTATTTTTAGACAATTAATCGTTAGCCAAATTTCATAATCGTGACAGCCATACTAATTTGAACATGCTACTCATTTTCGCCTACTATATAGTAGGCAAGTAGGCATATTCAGATGCAGAGCAATTCTTCTGAAATATGATAGATTTGTTTGAGGAACAGATTTGTTGTTATTTGATAAACCACAGTGAGTGAGTTGAACATATCAATATGATTCATGAACAAATCATTCAAACAGGTTTTGTCAATCAGATCCATTAATTCAAATATCAGATTGATTCGTTCACAAATCAAACACCGATACTTTTCTCATGAACTTGCCAAGGAAGACTTCGAATATTGTTATATAGACTGCTTTTATGGAGTACAAATGTCAACGTTTGAGTTCCTCAACAGAAAGAAAGTCGTACAGGTTTGGAATGACATGAGGTCAGTAAATGACAGAATTCTCATTTTTGGGTGAACCCGATGACAGAAATTTAATCAAATCACACAGTCCAAGACGTTCAATTTCATTTGAAGAGGCACCATTTCCTCGAGCTGCTGCTTCGCTTCCTGAATGCTGTCAGATCAGCTCACAAGTTATCATGCCATCTTTATGCATCACCTCTTTGTAACACTACTGAAACTATTGGTCAAGACAAAAAAATAAAAATAAAAATGACAGACTCATGCAACAATATGCAGTCTGGCACATCTATCACAGAATGACACATTAAAAAACGGGAGAAAATGTATTGTTTGTCTAATGAACTCCTTAAAGGGTTAGTTCACCCAAAAATGAAAATTAGCCCATAAACTACTCACCCTCAAGTCATTCTAGGTGTATATGACTTTCTTCTTTCAGACGAATCCAGTCGGAGTTATATTAAAAATTGTCTTTGATCTTTCAAGCTGTTTAATGGCAGTCAGCGGGTGTTGCATGCATCAGTCCAAAAGAAGTTAAATAAAAAGCGCCCGTCCATAAAAAAATTTTTTTTTTTTAAAAGTGTCTCACACGGCTCCGGGGGGTGAACAAAGGCCTTCTGTGCAACACTGAACTCATCCGCCCGGAGCTGCTTCCGTGTACAACTGTTGGCGCAAGCTACATTAAAGTGATTATTATGTTTTGAATATGGATATTTTTCTTACAAAAACGCATCGATTCGCTACAGAAGGCCTTTGTTCACCCCCCGGAGCCGTGTGAGACACTTTTTTTTAATGGATGGGTGCTTTTTATTTAACTTCTTTTGGACTGATGCATGCAACACCCGCTGAGTGCCATAAAACAGCTTGAAAGATCAAAGTCCATTTTTAATATAACCCCAACTGGAAAAGTCTGAAAGAAGAAAGTCATATACACCTAGGATGACTTGAGGGTGAGTCATTTATGGGCTAATTTTCATTTTTGGGTGAACTAACCCTTTAATTATGCCTCATCATGTGCCTCTGTTTGTGAGTAAAACGGTGTGACTGTGGAGGTGGAGACTGTTTTGGCTGGGGGCATAAGTGACAGCTGAGGAATTCTGGGTCTGCCATGGTTTCCAAAGAGAAACACGACAGGAATGCAGGCACAGAACGACACAGCCACAACCCTTCCCACCCGACACACCACCACCACATATCTTCACCTACCTTCTCTTACTGAAACCTACCTAAACTCTGACCTCACCGATGACAGCACTGCGGAAGATTCCACCTATGTCGAAAATGACATTTTTCAGACTAAAGGCCTCCTGGTATGTAGGCCGGACTGTGCCTACATACCAGGTCAAACAGATCATGTGCACATAAACCTTAAATTTGAAAGATATTGCCATTATGAAACATTAAGGAAGAGACTTGCAGAGACCAACGCTTCAGGCCTCGGGCGTAATCTGCAGTTTCTCACCTCTATTTGCATACCGCCTCCACAAAGTTGTTGAGCCACTAGATAAATTCAGCTATTTTCTTTAACTGGTTAGCTGGAATGATTATATACATGAAAGACGTAGCCTACCATATAATTCTGTCAACACTCCTATGTGCGAAATTTTCATGGAAACATGTCAAACTGGGTAACATTTTACCCCAATATTATTTTTTATTAAGCAACAATAAATTAAACATTGCATAAATACTCATTTACTTTGCTCTAAATAAGCAGTCTAAATAGTTAAATAGTGTTCTAAATAGTATGTTATAAATAATTAGATTTTATTTTTACATATATTAGGGAAATAATGTCAATACAAAGGTTGTAAAAACAGCCTTTTATGCAAAATGCACTTGACTATAGTAAAAAAAAATTTTATTATCTACCTATTTTAAGGACCTTTTGTACATTTATTAAATAATAATAAATTAAACACTGCATTGATGCATAAATACTTGTTTACTTGGTAAATAATAACTTTATAAGCTATATTTTAAAATTATATTATGGAAATAATGTCATAAAGCAAAGGTTTTGGGTAATTAATGAAAAAATAGCCTTAATTTTTATGTAAAATTAATATAAGTATACTTTGATATAAATCTAATTAAAAATATAAATATATTAAGAAAATAATGCAAAGCAATGGTGGGCGTGTTCTCAATGGGCTTTGAAAGGTTCAATCATTTATAGAGATTTTCTAGTAATTTTTTTAAAAAAGCATTTTCAGCATTTGTAAAGAAATTAGGGGCAAAAAAGAAGATCACAACATGATGCAAGACTGATTCAAACACGACACATGCGCAGAGCACATGGCTCTGACAAAGTAACTTTTGGTTTGAAACAACATGTGAGCGGAAAACAGACATCAGAAGCCCATGCCAGGTTTCTTAACTATGAGATTGAGCAGCGCAGAATGTGAGTTGACTGGGTGCTAAAGTTAGCGTTCGTGCACTTGCCTGCACGTGATATTTATAACCCTAGCCGTACTGCTACAACAGTCACTGGAACCTCCCTGTACAAACACAGCAGTGCACTAAAAGTTAGGTCACTATCTGTTGCAGCACAGATGAAATGAAACAGTCCATGGGGACTGCTCCCAATCAAATCCCTGTGCTACCTTCAGTATGAGTCCCATGCTTTTAATCTTCAACATAACATTAAGATCTGCAATTAATATGAAAATGAGCAGTCAATGCACCATTTTGCATGAACAATAAAACCTAAATGTAGCTCAGTCAAAACATTGCCGTGCGTGTGACATTAGGGTTATGCTGGGAGAGCCCAGGGCGACCAAAACACTGCCTGAACCAACTTTTGCTGTCATACTGCAGTCTAAATAAACGTATACGACTTAAAAAGCACATGACTCCAAGCCCCAATATCTCTAAAGTCAAGCTGAGGATTGTAATCTGCCTTTCAATTCAAGTCTAGAGTTACATAAATAAAAGGGAATTGTTCAATTAAAAGGCCTGCAGTGCACAAACACTCTTGTGCATTTAAACAGGGGAACGCAACAAAAGTGTAATCAATCATTCTGTACTAGTGAAATTGAGCAACACCTAGCCAAGCAGCTTGTTAAATCCTCAGGTTTCTCTATAACATGTAGGGGTGTAAATGGGACATCCACAACAGCTAAAAAATACACTTCAATTTACCAGGTGAACACATTAAAAATAAATAAATAAATAGATAATATTGTATCAGTTGCATCACCAAGTCACAGGTGAATTTGCTGCAAAAGAGACTGAATCGACGCAAAAGATTTGACGCGGCAACAAATTACAGAAAGCATCTTCTCTTCTACTTGAAAAGTTAGATATTTTCTATAAGCCATACAACAAACTACATACAATTATACTGTTAGTTGCAACCGATACACCCTTGTTAGAACAGACATGTGACCCCTTTTTTGAAAACACGCAAATTCTCATTTCTTGATGCAATCGTCAAACCAAGCACAATTGCGAGACCTAGTAGAAGATGTACATCATTTATATACAAAATGCCTCCAGCACAGCTAAACCTGTGCATCTTTAATAGCGAGATCAGCATGTAAACAAACACCATTCGCTATGAACTTACTGCCTGCTGGTCACATGCTAAAACTCTCGGTTCCCTCACATGTCCACATACATAAACACACACACACAGCAGACCCAATAGAGAAAGGAGCCTCTCCAGTCATGGTTAGGTCTCAAGAGCTGCATCCAAATTCTTTCCTCCCCCTGTCTGAACACCGGCCCAAAAAAAGGCAAGTGCTTTTAAACGCATGAGCCTGTACAGACAACCTCCTGCAGTCACTTACAGCCACATCAAACCCATCAGACTCATTGCAGGGCCTTAGATATTATGCTCTACAATGTAAATTTGACACTTTCTCCTGCTGAAATGCATGATATGTATAGAGTAGACTTTTTAGAGACCTAAAAACAGTGTTGTGACATCCTGAACCTCTAGTTGAATTACAAAAAGTTACTCTAATGCACTTTGGCTTTGAATTACTCAATATGCCTTAACATCTAAATAAACATGTTGATTGTGTCTATGATGCCCAAAGATGTTAAGTAGAAATCTTACTCAATTTTAAGAGACACTAACAGGTATGACCAAGCACAAAAAGTATTTTATTATTATCATAGTTTACCTAGATTCCTAGACACATTCAATTACCAATTGACAGAAAGTGACACTTCTATCTTTGCCACATACTTATTTGTTGTTGTTGTTGTTGCAAAAAAAAAACGTTTTTAATGGAAAAACGAAACTAGTGGGACATCTTTCACGGATGTTTACAGACAAGCCAAGGAAACTACGTCTTAAAGCGACAGTACACTAAAAAATAATGGAAAATTGGGTCACGATTTGTTTAAATTCATTAAGTTTCGAGACGTTCTGACTTACTTTCTCATGTGGGTCGCCAGTGTAGATGTCAAGAACAATTTTAAGAACTGACAGCGCAAGTCGCCATTCAATTGCATTGTATGAAAAAGATGCACTGAAAGCGAATGGTGACCGGTGTAGCTGTCATTCTGCCAAATATCACCTTTGAAGCTCCACACAAGTAAATAAGTCACAACATGAAAGAGTATATCATGACAGCGCTTTCGTCTTTTGAATGAATGATTCGTTATAAACTGCGCGACTTTGACCGTGTATTGCGCTCGCTCATCGTCACGTTTTATATTATTCACCTTGCCGCACAGAACTCGTATTATACGGCGTCTTTCCCCATGAATGCCACATTTTCAGTCAATAATCTCCAAAGCAACATACGTGTCAACTGGGAAGCCTCTTTCCAAATGCTAACCGGTTGCTATGCACTTTCTCAACGTAATTTCAATGGTGTCCAGCGGATCGAGACACATTTACGAGTCGGTTCTGTGACTCTATATACGACAAAACCCATGCACATTCACCCGATCCGTTTATAAACAGATTCAACTCTTATTGTGCTGTGTCTACTTGCTCTTATCTATGAGCTGAACGGCTAACAGGCTAACCAGCAGCTAACACACAGAGAATCAGTCAGACAGACAGTCCTCTTCCTGCCTTCACAAACTTGTTTACACACAAATACGATTACTCCGGGATCATCGATCTAGCACAGTGCGCATAAAAAGCAAATACCCGTTTCAATCAGAGCCCGGTTAGCGCCAGCGGCTACGTGGTTCCGCAGAACGGCCCGACGAAGATGGTGATGATGGTGGTGCTGCTGGTAAAGTGGTGTCGGGCTGAAGTAAACACAGCCAGCCAGCAAAGCGTCCGCATACACGGCTCTGTGCACAACAGCCGCCGCTGAGCCGCTCTTAACTTACCTGGTGCAGCGCGGTGAGTCCGTCTACATTGGCGTAGTTGATGTCCGCGCCGCGGTCGAGCATTCGCAGCACCTCCTCCGTATCGCCGCTCGAGCAGGCGGCCAGAAACACGGCGCCATCGTCGAACTTCACCTTCGTTTTCTTCTTCTTCAGGACGGGCGGCTCGAGATCGGTCTCCGAGCCTATCCAGCGCTTTAACTGTTCGTTCCTTTTCTGCTTGGCGTCCGCCATCTTCATCCCCTCTAGCCTGGCGCTTCTTATCTGTCTCGGATGGAAGATATACTTTATACTGCCACTATCCCAACACAGCGCGCTGGGGCGTGGGAGGGGAGGGGACGGCACGGGAGGGGGGTTAGTCTCGAAACCTGGTTTACGCCGAAATATCGCGAGAGCGAGCGACGTCAGCCCCGGATCTGCAGCATAACGTCATCTTTATGGGGCAGTAGAGAAAAACAAATGCACAGCAGTTGTAGCCTTCAGAGAAGAAATTATGTTTTGTTCTTAATTTGTTTATTATATCAGGGAAATATCACATTCATAAATGTCGATGGTCAAAGAGTACACCTAGTTTTTTACCATTTAAATGTGAGCTCTGTCAGTACCTTAAAGTGATGGAGGATGTAAGGAACTCTAAAGCAAAAAAAGACTAGATTGTTGTAAAGCCTTGAAACTTTATCCTTTTTAAGGACCTTTGCACTCATTTTGTAGTTAGAGATTTGTTCTCAAGACCCCTCTGTATATAGTTCATACGTTTTTTGTTGATTTATTTAGTTTTTTTCTCCCTTCATTTGCATAATTTTTTTTTACAAGCATTGTGTCTTTGAATTTATTGACATTTTTGCTTTCATTGTCAATTTGTATGTGAATTGTCACTAAATAAAGCTTCTTTTTTTTTTAAATGCACAGCAGTTGTCTACATACAAAGGTGTTTAGGGTTGACATAGAACACGGGACCGTAAAAGCTTATGAAATTAAATACCAAAAACAAACAAATTAATACAATAACAGTAAATAATAGCTATATTAGAGTATCAAAAAAAGGGATTTGTATATGCACAAAATATGTTAATTCATCAACACTTTAAAAACGCCTTTACGGCTGAAATGGAGACCCCTGCAGTTGATAAAAGTGGGCTCTTTCATTCATTTTAGCTGTGATTTATGTAATATTTTAATAGACTCATATAGGACATTAGAGCAGAAATATTACATAGCAATGGCAAATGAAGTGAAGTGTGTGAGCATATGCCCACCATGTGTTCATTTACTGCTTGTTAATAATGTTTACATGTGCAGACAAACACAACATGTTCCTCACTGCTTGTTCAGAAGGACCAATTACATCCTGATTTTTCTGATTTTTCATCCTGACCTTACAAAAATAAAAATGTACTGTGGTACCATGGTATAGTGATGCATTAGATAGTAATACAGTGGCACAATGGTGTACTATGTATACTTTTAATGTACTATGGTATTTTTATGTTACTCCAAAGTACTTAAAAGAATACAATGAAATGTTAATGGTACATGTCCAAAATACTATGCCACTGCCGTGTGTGTCCATGGTAATAATCAAGCAATAGTTTAACAAAAGATTATAAATAATCAGTGGGGGAAAAAAAAAATATATATATACATATATCTGACACTTCTATTTTGTTCTATGTGCTTGAATCAGGTTTTTCTATGGCATTTTATGGTTTTATTGTCCGTGTTTATTTAATCATATTTTATTTAAATCTGTTTCTAAAACACTTCCAGCTGCATGTTACGTACCGAAGAAAATATAATACAAACTGAATTATTATTACTAGTACATTCAAAACAAATAATGAGTATGATCTATCAATTATTTGGATATTTTAATTTGTGTATACTTCTTGAGCATGTGTTCAAAAAGTAAAAAAGATGACATTCATATTAAATATTCATACTGGTGTATTGTGAAGATACAGATTGCTTAAGCAATAGCAAAAGTGCTTACTATTGTAATTGTAATGTGCCAACAGACTCAAATTATCATCCTTTTTACTTCCTTTTATGGATTGTTTTTAATTGATATATATACAGTATCTGTCAAAAGATTAATCGCGATTAATCGCATCCAAAATAAATGTTTTTGTTTATATTATGTAAACAAAAACTTTTATTTTGGATGTGATTAATCGCGATTAATCGGTTGACAGCACTAATATATATATATATATATATATACAGTATATGAAGAGCTCAGATGCAAAAGCCTCTAAGTGCCATTTGAAATGTGAAATGTTTATGTTCAGTTATTTCACTTTAATGGCAATTAAAAGAACCTCTTCATTGCCATTAAAGTAAAAAATAACTGAACTTACACATAGGCAGTGTTTGGGGTAACGCATTACAAGTAACACGAGTTACGTAATCAGATTACTTTTTTCAAGTAACTAGTAAAGTAACGCATTACTTTTGAATTTACAAGAGAATATCTGAGTTACTTTTTCAAATAAGTAATGCAAGTTAGTTTAACAAAAGATTATAAATAATCAGTGGGGGAAAAAAAAAATATATATATACATATATCTGACACTTCTATTTTGTTCTATGTGCTTGAATCAGGTTTTTCTATGGCATTTTATGGTTTTATTGTCCGTGTTTATTTAATCATATTTTATTTAAATCTGTTTCTAAAACACTTCCAGCTGCATGTTACGTACCGAAGAAAATATAATACAAACTGAATTATTATTACTAGTACATTCAAAACAAATAATGAGTATGATCTATCAATTATTTGGATATTTTAATTTGTGTATACTTCTTGAGCATGTGTTCAAAAAGTAAAAAAGACGACATTCATATTAAATATTCATACTGGTGTATTGTGAAGATACAGATTGCTTAAGCAATAGCAAAAGTGCTTACTATTGTAATTGTAATGTGCCAACAGACTCAAATTATCATCCTTTTTACTTCCTTTTATGGATTGTTTTTAATTGATATATATACAGTATCTGTCAAAAGATTAATCGCGATTAATCGCATCCAAAATAAATGTTTTTGTTTATATTATGTAAACAAAAACTTTTATTTTGGATGTGATTAATCGCGATTAATCGGTTGACAGCACTAATATATATATATATATATATATACAGTATATGAAGAGCTCAGATGCAAAAGCCTCTAAGTGCCATTTGAAATGTGAAATGTTTATGTTCAGTTATTTCACTTTAATGGCAATTAAAAGAACCTCTTCATTGCCATTAAAGTAAAAAATAACTGAACTTACACATAGGCAGTGTTTGGGGTAACGCATTACAAGTAACACGAGTTACGTAATCAGATTACTTTTTTCAAGTAACTAGTAAAGTAACGCATTACTTTTGAATTTACAAGAGAATATCTGAGTTACTTTTTCAAATAAGTAATGCAAGTTATTATTTTTTTCAATTTATTGATTGACAGCTCTCCTGTCCCCATGTTGAGAGAAATCAGATGTTACTGTAGTTCTAAAATAAATATGAATATGCATTATCTCACTCATAAAAAAAAAAACACACAGATTCAGTATTCCTCAAAATGAATAAAACTAATGCAACTCAGAATATGACGCAAACCTGCAATAATTAAATGTTAAACAACACAAATATCCTTTATGTATTTAATCTCATTCTATTTGCTTCTGACCTCCAATGATCCAGTTCAATCGTACTAATAAGCAAAAATTACTCTAGACAAACATTTGTGTGTTTTTTTTATTGCTGAAGTGTGTTGAAATTTCTTCTTCTGCATTCTACTGTACGGACGTAAATTTACTTTCCCTTCAGCCTGAGGCGTATTCATTTCACTTTTGGTGTGAAAAGGCTTTAATATTTGCCAAAAATAGAACTTTTTTATATTAAAAACAAACAAGCAAGCCCTGTCCAGATTTAAAAAGTAGCACAAAAGTAACGTAACGCATTACTTTCCATAAAAAGTAACTAAGTAACATAATTAGTTACTTTTTTTATGGAGTAACGCAATATTGTAATCCATTACTTTTAAAAGTAACTTTCCCCAACACTGCGCCTATATATATACAGTATATATATATATATATATCATGCTAAGATCGCTTTTGGGGAAAAAGTTAGATTGTGATAACAGAAATATTACTTAAAAAGCAGATGATTAACAGAAACAGGGGGAAAATGACTACTTAAAAGGCTAATTTTACCCCTGGAAGGCTTCTAAAAGTATCCTCATCTGGGTAACTGAGTTGACAGAAACCTTCTGACTGGGGTGGTCCCAACTGTACTGGGCAGGTAATAAGTGTTATTTTTCTTTTGGCACTGTAGTGTGTTATTGTTGGCACAGGCCCATGTATGTGTGGTTTGTGCAGGTTGCAGGTAGCTGGCAGGCTAGTTCAGATGTTTGCCATCTCTCTTACTAATTATAATCATCATAATGAGCATTATAACTTGAAGTGCAATACGTGTCAATGTAATTGCCTGACTAATTTAAGTGGGAGACGATCCAGGTGTGTACGTCATCACGGATTCGTGCAACGATCGAGAATAGCGTAAAACTTGTGTCATACCCATATGACAAAAGTAAAAAAATTCTGGCCAGAATGCATTCATATGTACATATATGTTAAACATATGTAATAAGTAAATATGTGTTACATATATAGTATGTTATAAACAGCAAATGCCTAAGGAAATGTTACTAAGTGACATTTTTTTTGTTTCAACCTTGTGAAAATGTTACAAAATATACTGCAAGAAGACAAAAATAAAAAGCATTGTGGGTAATGCAAAATGAACTTTTTAAAATATATCTATGAACTAAATAAACATAAAAATGGTCAAAACTTTTGAAAAAATTGAAATATTTTGTGTACATATATATTAAAATCCACTGTATATTAGTATTATTTTGGCATTTTTTGATGATTTTAAAATATTTAAAAATACATCTGAAAAAAATATTCAGACATTTGGTTCCACTTTGGATTAGGGATTATTATTCACAGTTGCTTATTTAACATGCATGTTACTAGCATATTGGCTGTTTATGAGTAATAATAAAGCACATAAAAATGCCTTATTCTGCATGACCAGATCTAGATCCCTTAACCAAACATAACTACTACAACTACCTTACTTACTATCAATAAGCAGAAAATTAGGAGTTTATTGAGGGAAAATATTGATAGTGAATATGTGTTCCCTAATCTAAAGTGTTACCAGAGATTTTCTTTGCTGCTGTGTTTTCATTTGGACTTTTCAGGACAGGAGTCTTACTTTAATGGATTTCAACGCAATCAGTGCATGAATCAGCTGCTGGCAAATCTGTGTGTGTGTGTGTGTGTGTGTTGGTCTTTATAGTTGATTAGAAAATCATCTCTGGGCCAGAAACGCATGCCAAGATACACTCTCAGTGGGTGCTGGATACGTGAGTTCTATTAGATTTACTGGTGCACCAAAATCAACTGGTTATTCGAGAACCATGTGATGTCACTCATTTGAATTTAATATAAACGCGAATAGTAAATTTGAACAAACTCAATCAAACAGGTTAAAGTCAAAGATTGTTACTCTTAGAAGTTTTTTAGTCATTAGATCATTCCTACAGCTTATCAGTAAACCCAAAGCAAAGTTTTTTTATTACACAACAAACTCTCATCTCATTGTTTCCAATAAACCGTCAAGCAAAAGACCAATCCAGCTAATTTTAACCACACAATGAGGGGAATTGGCAGGTGGAGAACTGTGATATCCATCTGTTTACCTGCTCTGCCAATCTTCTCCATCCTCGGCATTCTGATACATGAGTCGAGATTTAAGGGAACATTCTGGTTTCAATACAAGTTCAACTCAATTAGCAGCATTTGTGGTATAATGTTCATTACAACAAAAAGTAATTTCAATTATTATTATTATATTATTATAAAATTAAAAAAAGAAGCAAAACTCAAGGTCACAATGGCAAAATTATGCCACAAATGCTGTCAAATGAGCTGAATTTGTACTAACCCTGGAATATTTCTTTTAAAGGGATAGTTCACCCAAAAATGAAAATTCTGTCATTAATTACACACTCTCATGTCGTTTCAAACCCGTAAGACCTTCGTTCATCTTCGGAACACAAATTAAGATATTTTTGATGGAATCTGAGAGCTGTCTGACCCTGCATAGACAGCAATACAACTGAAATGTTCCCAAGTCCAGAAACGTAGCAAGGAGATCTGTAAAATAATCCATGTGACATCAGTGGTTCATCCGCAATTATACGAAGCTACGCAAAATAAAAAAAATAAAAAAACGACTTTATTCAACAATTGTGTCAGCTGCGTCACGCGGATACGCTGTTTCCGTTCAGATCAAATCACAACAATGTAGGAAATGCACGTGACGCAGCTGACACAGAACAGCATACGCTGTTTACGTCCAGCGGATATTCTCCAAAATGGCACTACAGGGTGATGCGGAGGAGACGAATTGTTGAATAAAGTCGTTTTTTTTTTCTTTTGCACACAAAGAGTATTCTCGTAGCTTCGTATAATTGCGGATGAACCACTGATGTCACATGAGTTATTTTACAGATCTCCTTGCTACGTTTCTGGACTTGGGAACATTTCAGTTGCGTTGCTGTCTATGCGGGGTCAGACAGCTCTCAGATTCCATCAAAAATATCTTCATTTGTGTTCTGAAGATGAACAAAGATCTTACGGGTTTGAAACGACATGAGGGTGAGTAATTAATGACAGAATTTTCATTTTTGGGTGAACTATCCCTTTAAGACATCCAAGGTGAGTCCATCCCCTGATGTTTCATCTTATTTTGAACCCTAGTTTCTTCATAACCATGTTTACCATCAGTAATATTTACATGTGACATGTGACACATGTGACATCTCTTGACACACTGCATTTACGTAACTGGCCTATTAATCAGCAGTATCTGGGAGTAGGCCTGATTGTAACTAGTAGAACAGTACAAACACTGTCTGCGCACTGGATTTGATTGTTTACTGGTGTGTTGACTCACAAAATGAGTCAAACTGACAACACGGACCAGCAAAGTAAGCCATTTCAGTTAAAACGCTATAATGCAAACATCTCCCACGATACTCATTCTTTTTATAGATAATCTAGATAATTAGATAATCTTTAACTGGTCAGGTAAGATACTGTAAATAACATTTTTATTCCTCACCTCCACCCCCAAGACAGTTCAGTGCAATGTAACACACATATTACATATTTTAGGATAGAGCATAACAAATAAAAATGCAAAAACTATGAAAATAAAAACAATAATAACATGAAAGATTTTATTAATTTCCTTAATTTGATTAATTTTATAAACTCTGGAAATCATAATAATACAAATTTCCAGATATTTCCAGGTTTCTCCACACTGGTGTATAAAAAGAGGTGTTTGCAAAACTTATATTTCTATAAAACGTATATATAATTATCGTTTGCAGTTATATTAATATTTTATACGCTGCTATTTAAAATTTTGGGGTTGTTAAGATATAAAAAATACAGTAAAAAAACTGTTATATTGTGAAATATGATAACAATTTGAAACAGTTGTTGCAGCAGCCATGACTTGAGTCTTCAGTGTCACATGATCCTTCAGAAATCATACTAATATGCTGATTTGGTGCTCAAGAAACATTTCTTATTATTATCAATGTTGAAAACGCTTGTGTTACCTAATGTTTTTGTGGAAACCATGATACAGTTCTGAACATAAGGTTCAAAAGAACCGCATTTGGTTGAAAACGGAATCTTTTGTAACATTATAAATGTCATTACTGTCACTTTTGAACAATTTAATGCTTCCTTGATGAACAAAAGTACAAAAAAATACTGGCTCCGAACTTTTGAATGGTATAGTGTACATATGCATGTATTGCCTTAGTTCTAGTACTAGAGTCATGACTATAGGCCTAGGTTTGGCTGAATGGAAATCTCTCTCTCTCATTCTTACTCTGTATTCCCATTGTTGTGTTGAGCTTTCTTGTAACACAGCTTTAAAAACCTGACCGCATCGGAAAGACAGTCTCATCGCTCTTTGTTTAGCAGGCAGCTGTGTTGTCCACTCACCTCTCTGTCACTTAGATAAGACTCTGTAACTGCTTCTGTCGAGGGTAAACATTGTTTGATGGTGTATTTGGAGTGTAATGGAGTTTTCTCAAAAACCTTCCCCTACTGATTGACTGTAAAACCTAATAAAATGTACTTCTGTGTGGCAGAGGTTTGCTGGTGTTGTGGGATCCACATGGCCATGTAGGCTACCAAGGTTTTTACGAGTAGTGCTGGCTAAAGCAAATACCAGTATTATTATTGTTTTATTTTGCAACTACTCCTGAGCAACCACTCAGAACCCTCTAGAATTCACCAAAACCAATTAGCAACCACCTAGCAATGCTGTAGCACACACCAAAAACCCCTAGCAACCACCCAACAATGCCTTAGCCCCAAAAACACCCTGAACACCCTAGGAAACATATAACAACATGCTAAAACCCACCAAGAACACTCTATCAACCACCCAGTAATGATGTAGTAGCCATCTAAAACCCCTAGAAATCACATAGCAATACCCTCCAAACCACAACACCCAGAACACCCTATGAAGATATGGCAACACACAAACACAAGACCCAGAAAACTTTAGTAATCGCCAAGCAATGCTTTAGCGACCACCTAGCAATGTCCTAGCAAGCTCTACACCCAGATCACCTGAAACATACAGCAACACATTAACACCAACCCAGAACACTAGCAATCACCCAGCAATGCCTTAGCAACCACTTAGCAATACCCTAACAGCCACTACATCCAGAATACCCTAAGAAACATGTAGCAACATGCTAACAACAACATGCTAAGAACATACCAGCAACCACCTAGCAATGCTGGTTATCAGATCTTAGCTAGTTTAAGCTTGATATAGCTGGTTTAAGCTGAACAAGCTGGTCTCCCAGCCTGTCAAGCTGGTGTTCAACAGGTTTTGCGGGTTGGTCAGCTGATCTCCCAGCCTGACCAGCTAAACAAGTGGTCAAAACCCCAGGAAAACCAACCTGCTAAACCAGCTAAGACCAGACTGGAAGACCAGTTAAGACCAGCCAACCAGATTAGGCTGGTGATAGCTGTTTTTGTTAGTAGAGCTAGCAATCACATCACTAAGAAAAGCCAAGGAAATATATGTGACCCTGGAGCACAAAACCAGTCTTAAGTCGCTGGTGTATATTTGTAGCAATAGTCAAAAATATATTGTATGGGTCAAAATTATAGATTTTTCTTTTATGCCAAAAATCTTTAGGATATTAAGTAAAGATCATGTTTCATTAATATATTTTGTAAATTTCCTGCCGTAAATATATGAAAACTTAATTTTTGATTAGTAATATGCATTGCTAAAGACTTCATTTGGACAACTTTAAAGGCGATTTTCTCAATATTTTGATTTTTTTTTGCACCCTCAGATTCCTGATTTTCTAATAGTTGTATCTCAGCAACATATTGTCCTGTCCTAACAAACATAAATGGAAAGCTTATTTATTCAGCTTTCAGATGATGTATAAATCTCAATTTTGAAAAAGTTTTGTGGTCCAGGGTCACATATAGCAACATGCTGACAACAACTCAAAACACCCAAGTAACCACCTATCAATGCCCTAGGAATTACTTAGTGATGTCCTAACAACCAACCAACACATTGTAGGAACCATATAACAACACGTTGACAACCTCTCAGAACACCTTAGCAACCACTGGCAATTGCCATTCACATTTCACCAGAATATGTAAAAATGAAGTTTTCTAATACTAGATTAGAAAAGTATTTATACTCTAGTCTACATTTATATTATACATTTTTTTTTTTTTTCAGAAACAACAACACATACTGTATATAGATTTAGTCATGACAAATAAGGACCATATATGTGTGGCACAATCTCACTCCCAGCTGGTCTGAAGTGTTTCACTATCACTCTGATGAAAATAACCTGACCTTTGATCTTATCAGAGATGTAAGAGTAATGGCATTATAAACAAAGATGCTCATTTTAACCTTCCAGTCAAATATCAATGAGGTGCCCATTATGTCATTTTTGAAGGCAACTACACGTATGGTTTGATTAAAAAGGTTTCCTAACTATTCCATTTCCAATCAACTCAAACATTTGTGGCTCTTTTAAAAAGAAGAAGCTGCCACATAATGTGCAACGTTCACTTCTGATGTAATATTGGCTGCATACAATTCATTCATACAGTTCCTCCCACTAAAGTGGTTTCATATACTGTTCAAGTGTCTTAAGCAAGTAACACACTGTCAAGCACAGTCGTGTGTATAGACATGGAAATGCACATAAATCAGCTGACCATTGTATTCGTATATATGTGTAGGCTTTGTACAGTTACTGAAAGTTCTGCTTCTCATCCTGATCTGGAAATGTCACATGCTATACGACATCACAGCTGTGAGTTCAGCTGTCCGTTTGTTTGTGTGCATTTTTGGCTCAAGTTCCTCAAAGTCACTTCGATTCAGCCTGGGTTGTGTTCTCATATTTGAAACATCTCACTGTTAGACTGGGATATGTTTCTGAGTGAAATATATGCTACTGTTGCCATGTTCTGAGAAACCTAGACACTTAAGATACTGTGACATTAGCAAAATGTTGTCTGTTGTCTTTAGTGTAGTGAATCTAGTGATGTACGTAAGTCACTTTCAAACCAAGCAGCTCTCTGTTGGTCATCATGGCAAAATCACATGATGAATTTAAGCTTGTGTGAGGAATTTGTGTGAGAAATATTTTACCCATCTTTCATCATTGCATGGATTTCTCTTAAAATGGCTGGAATTTGGGTGTGAAAAAAAAAAGAACCGTGTTCACACGAATGTTCGGCATTAAAATTTGATCTGGTTTTAGCATGCAACTTGACGAAATGATGGTAAGCACATACTGCAGAGGGTAACACTGCATTTTGCTTGGAGTTGAAGTGCTGCTGAAGATCGCCAGCCAGACGTGCCATGTATGCTATTCAGCTAATCTGTATGGAGCCATCAGTGCTAACTGCTATCTCACTGGCTAGGCCTTCGCCAAAATGACTTTAGAGGCCAAGGGAACGCTAGAGCATGAGTGAATGAGTGTTCAAGCGTTGATCCCTACTCAGACAACAGCTGAGTCTTAACCCAAGCCAGAAATAGGGTCCCTTTCTTCACTTAACAGCATTTAAAGCTACAGTACAATTAATGACAGTCTCTAAAGACTAAATAAACACTGCCACCCAAATAGGCTTTAATTGGCTTGCAACGTTCCATGTGTATTTTGAATGAAGATGCGAAATAGTCATCCTTCTGAAGAAGCCTCTGAACTGTTAAGCCGAATGTATACTTCATTTTTTTATGCATAGCCTTTCAAAGTATACTCCATTTGATGTGTACATGTACACATGCATCGACATATGCGAATTACGACAACTTATGGGGTATTCATACACATCTGTTTGTCTGTCGCGAAGATTTCTAACCTCTTCATATATCTATCCATGTAGGTTTCGGTCTCTTCCATTTATGCAGGTTTTGTCCGACTACCTGGTGAATCCACACTCCTGGGGCATTGTTGCCATCTTGTGGAAAAACTAATTACTGCAAAAAATATAAATGTGCATGTGCGACTTGGCCAAAAGTATACTTCGTTTTTACGCAAAGTCTGCAGTGTGCATGACACAAATTTCATCACCAGAGTAGTATGCACTCTGCCCGATTTTTGTAACCACGCATACGTTGTACGTCCAGGTCACACATGCGCATTGAATTTGTTTCTCAATTTCTTGTTCCACAAGGTGGCAACACTGGTCCACATCGTTGTTTCACAGTAGAAAAAAAATTAAACAGATGAAACAACAAAAACAAAATACCGGAGATTGCAACAACAACAGAAGCCCGCATTGACAATCACTTGTGTGAGGGGGCTATGAGATAGCCACAACTTTAGTATAAAGAGTAGAAAGACATTTTTATCAGCCGTAATGCCTGGAGAAAAATAGCACAGTCACTGAATAAAGATGAAACTTTCTAGAGCGCATGTGTTGACTGCCTGCATTCACACACTCTGTACACTTTGAAAGGCTATGTGTTCAATTGTATGCATATGCTGGCATACTCTTAAAAAACAAGGTATACTTTGGGCTTTACAAATATCAGGAGGTGTGCATATAGTATGTGTGTACCATTCTGGTGACGAAATTTGTGTACGTGGACCCTAGTGTATGCTTAAAAAGAATGTTAGCCTGCTACACTAAGATTAGAAACATACTCAATGCAAGTATGTTAACACACATTATGGGCTATTGCAAACATGTAGACCCAATGAACCCACTCAGTGTGTGTTCTTACAATGTACACACCAAGAACGATAACTATAAAGGTAACTATAACAATAAATATATTATCGTCTACACTAATGCACAATAATCATCTGTTTAGTATAAGCATGCAATACAGTTAAACTATCTGCCACTTTAAAAAAAGCTCTTTACAGTCGGGTTAAAATCTGATTGGCTGTCAATATTTTCATCAGCTGAAAAAAAAAAACATTCTGAATGTGATTCCAACAATATCATTCTGTAATGTGTCTTAATCATTCTTGGTGTGAACATCCCTTTAGCATTATCAGTAACAGTAACAAACCTCAGTAGGAAGAGAGCTATAGGGTTACCTTCAAGCGTCTAACTAACTTTTAAGGGATAGTTTACCTAAAAATGAAAATTCTGTCATCAGTCACCCTCATGCTGTTCCGAAGCTATATAGAATATGAGACATTTTCCAAATATCTCCTCCGAAGTTCCAAAGAACACAAATACATGAGGTTTCAACAACATGAGGGTGAGTAAATGAAGACAGAATTTGAATTTTTTAATTACATAATGTATGCTGACACGTTTCTGAACATAAGGCGTGTGAAATCAAGCCTGCGTAGCTAGAAGTATTTCCATCCATATACTTGTATAAAGTATACTTCATACCAAACTCAGCAGGCACTTTTTCTCAAGGTGGCAGAAATAGAAGTGACAGCCTATACTGCAGACATGGATAGAATAACCTTGTTTCATTGAGATGTGAGCTAATTATAGTGTATATCCAGAGGAGAGCGGACAGCAGTAACAGGCTTGCACTGCAAGGCCAAACGAGTCTCTTTTAAGCTACAGAATTATGTTTTTTGCTAAGCACTTTTGCCCACTCATTACCATGGTTACCGTTGCTTGCGCAAACTCTTCAAGAGTGCAATGGGAAAAATGTGAACCAGCTACATATATCATCCTTTCATTAGCAATCACTGGTGTATTCACGCGAACGGTGCAGGCAAAGACAGCAGCAATTTGTGAAGTCTAATGAGCTTCTGCTTAAGAGTGCCTCAGACATCAACAATAGCAATTTTGCACATTAGTGTATTCCTGTGTTATCGGCTTTGGATGATAAGTGGCACCAGTGCCGTGTGTTTTGAGTCTTTCTTGCTGAAGAGCTCTTGAGCTCCTCTGATTGCTGCTACTTATCTCAAGGGAAGAGAGATGGCCATTTCGATGGATGTTTGGTAAAAAGCTTTTTCCAACTTCAATCAGCGTTGTCTCAAGGGTCAGTCTGTATTTAAGTACAACTTTTTTGGAAAGCTCATATGTTGCTAATCAAAAAATATACAATGCAACAATGAAATTGTCATCTGTCGGCAAGGGAAGGGTTGACAGTAAGGTCTCTCTGAGGGGCGAAGAGTCAGAGCTCTGTGGGTTATTGCACAGGAAACTGATGCATTCTCCTTCCTACAACCAGGTGTCATACTCTGGAACAAATCACTGGTGACAACAGTTAAACAGCTCACAGTTACCTGGTTTAGAACCTGGTAACCTTATAGCATATTACAATAATAAAAGTTTTTAACAATTATTTCACAAGCAGAACTCAAAGCAGAATATATGATGGTTCTTTTGGAACTAGTTACCTTGAAACTGAGGCTCCTTAACAAAACTTTGAGGATGGTCAACATTTGATGACACTAACGTGCAAACGTTAGGTTTGGAATATGCATCAGACGGTCATTGAGCAGACAGTGGGCAGTCTGTAGGCGTGCCGTCTGAGCCTGAGATTCTCTGTGGTTAGGTTAGTAGGTTAGTTATTTTACTCACTACTGAATGATTAGATTACAGTAACAGGTTTCCCGTTTTAAACAGGAAACGTGTGCATGACTCTGCTGCATATCTTGGTAACAGCGCTACCCTCCTACTCTAACTGTAAATATAAATATAGACTCTTGCCTTATTTTACGCCAGAGTTCCTGTCGTTCTTATTCTAGAGCTGACATTCACTCACACATTTGGACCAAGCTTACCATTGTACTTAATACTGTTCATTCATTGGATAATATGGTACAGTAAAGAGGAACAATAAGACAATTAAATACTGTGCTGGTCCAATATGCATGCTAAAGGCATGCTAAATGGACGAGATGGAACATCAACAACAAACTACTGAGGTGCAGCATCAAGAGACAGCCATGTTGACTTGTGCTTATATGAGACGGTTAAGAGATACTCACAACTCTAATTACTCAACTCAACTTTACTTTATTGTCATTCTTCCACATACGCAGTATACAGAAGAACAAAATGTTGTTTCTGACAGACCAAGTTGCAAAGACACGTGTTCATGACAACAGGGATCAGACATAAGAGCATATTAAATATAATGAGCAATAAACATGACGAGCACAATAAATATAACAAGGCAGAAGTGTTAAATGAGGTAGAAATGTGAAATTGCAGGAATGTAAGGAATGTAAGAAATGTTGGAAGTGTAAGAATAAAGTGCTTGTGCACAATTGAGGTGGCTCAGAGCAGATATTATGTTAGAATATGTGCATTTGCACAGAATGTCTTTAGTGCACATTGGGTGAGTTGAGTGAGGATGTACTGTATGTAAACTGACCATTGTGCAGTTGTGCAAGAGTGTTTATAGTGCACAGCTAAGTAAAAATTATTTAAAAAGGGTATGAAGACATTTTTATCTGTCATAACTTCTGGAGAGAAATAGCACAGACATTGGACAAAGATGAAATGTATAGTGTTCGCGCACTTTCAAATGAAGTACACATTCAACAGTACGCATAAGCATTTGTGTCTAAACTGAAGTATACTTTGGGCTTCAGAGTTAGAGATTTTTCTCAACCCCTAGGAAGTACAATATTTTGACACATGACTCATCCCATACCATGTGCTCTGAAAATGAATGTCAGTCAGAAGACTGGTGAGTAGATGAAAAAATGTCATAGAAGAACAGTGAAGAAGCCATATCTGGAAACCACAATATCATATAGACTTCTTTCACTTGGGCCAATAATTTAGCATCACACTAGAAACTGAATTACTCTGGCCTTTGATAACTGTTTACAAATTTGTTTTATAATGTGTCTGTCTGTTGTTACTTTGGGCATACTAAAGGCTGTTCAAACCAAGGACGATAATAGTAAAGCTTTAAAAATCGTTCTAAACCATCCACACCACAACTATACTGATAATGACACAGAGGAACAATTTGGTTGGAATCGCATTCAGAATTATTTTTTACAGCTGATGATTAATAAAAACAGAATCAGAATCCATCATGCTTTAAAGAACCTAAGACAAAACTACAGCACACACTTAAATAGAATTGGTGTGGAAGTTAATATAGTTACCATTATAGCTACATTTATAACAGGTCTGAATACTCCCAAGACCACTGGTCTACTTGTTTTGGACTAACCCCACTCTGACCCAATGATTTTAGCAGCCGAGATCAAACTGAGAAGCTATGTCACAGTAAGCGTGCATAAGGACATTTTTTTAGAACGGATTTTAAATATAGAGTCACTTGGTTGAACTAGGTCAAGGTTGGATGTGGTTGAAATTGCACAGAGAGTCTCATAAGTTGAATCACAACTCGAAAAGGTGAAGCAAAATAAAATATAATAAAAATAATTACATTTCCCTTATATTATTTACAAGTATATATACTTAAGTAGCTGCAGTTTACAAGCTGTATCTGTGAAATGGCAAAATTCTCGTCACACAGCATTTTTGCCTTCAGCATGGACAGACATATAACTTGTTGCTGGAAGCCTGTCACGTCGTGCCTGGTTAGGTCACAGAGCAAGGTCATTCAGGCCATTAACAGTGGGCAGAGAGTTCACGGCTTTTGTATCTGCTGCAGACTGACGCCTCTCAATCTGCAGTGGAATCTATCAGCGGTCTGTGACAAGTTCTGATCTGCTCCTGACTGCAGTATCGTGTGTATGTGTGTGTGACATGGCACTTGTAGAACCAGTCATTGTGCTGCTCTTCAAACTCCTTCAGGCACTTCCACTGTCAGCACATCGTAAATCAGAAGTGCTAACAAATGCACACCTACAGATGCATATGCCAAACAAAAATACAAACACATACATCACCTTATACCACACAATATAAATCGAAGAATACAAAGCAACCATATAATTATACATTTCATACACTCCAACAGCAAAACAGAAATAACATACACATACATACCACAGATAACTGTAGTGCTCACATAATTCACAAGAAATTTAAACACAAGCTTCACCTTGAAGAGGTTTAACAAATGTATTACAAACAATACAATTTTTCCACAAGAAGAGAGTTAATTCACTTTGTGTATGAGCATGTAAATTATCTAAATTATTATAATTTTTGATTTAGTCATTTCATGAATTAGATGTACATTACAAAACTTTTTCACTTTTGTTCATTTTAATGGGTCCTTGCTGAATAAAACAATGTATTTATATATATATATATATATATATATATATATATATAAAATTTTTGTCATGACTAAATTATTTAACCAAATGGTCAAAATGCATAAACTGACATATTTTGTAAAGGTAAGATTTAGTATTTTACATGAATGAAAATGTAATAAATGAAAATAAATACAAACTATATTAGATGTATTTTACATATCAGATTGCAAATGGGACAGCAATTTTGTGTCATAAGCTTTCCTTAGATGGGGTTAGGTTTGTTTGGGATGACTCAATGGGCTCCTCTCTCTTTGAACGTTATGTTCTGATCCCAAATAAACAGTCAAATCATACAAGTCATCTTTCATAAAGCACCATAAGTAATAATACTATTCTCACAAAATTAGCACGTTTACCACAAACTAATACCAGTTTTTGGATAGTATGTCTCCTTTTCCAAGTTACAACTGTAAGGAAAGCGCAAACTGTACTTGTGAGGAACGTCAGAATGGTGGAAAAAAATTAGAAAACCACTAATAAACACAAACAAACATGACATGAGAAGCTAGCCCAAAGAGCAGCCCAAGATAAACATTCAGATATATTTTGAGAGGTGCTATGACATCATCACGACAACCTCCAGTGGCGGGTAGCGGCTAAAAATAGCAGAAACGTCAACGCGTTGGTACATATATGTCCATGAGCGAAGTCCGGCATTCCAGAGATAACAGCAGATGGCTAGCAGATTCTGCCCTCTTTACGGGATACAATAACAGCCCGCACACACACTTCAGACAAGAGCATCACAAGGCCGAAGGTGCAGTTGCTCCCAGACACAGAAATACGTCCTCCAGACTGAAGGGGCGGGGGACTTTTTATGCTTTTGTTGTGCACATGAAGCACTATCTGACATTCAGCTCAAACGTCCTGGTGGAAAAAGTGTGTGAGAATCCTTGAAAGCACTAGCTTAGCAACTGTAGTCTGAATTCTCTTTGTGTTCATCCATATTATGGACAGACACTTTTATGGTGGCTAAAAGTGTTGGTCACAGTTGAAGACGCCATTTTCCTGTTGAGGGGGACATTTCTTTTCTTTTTTATATAGCCAATAGCCGTTGTCAAAGCCTTGGACTATGATTAGCTACTAATGCTATATAGTTGGAGGCAAGAACTATTGTGGAAAAGGATGTTCTCATTTTACAGCAAATTTAACTGGACAAAAAATTGGAGTGCCGCAGGAAAAAGTCCTTAAAACCTGTAAATGAGTTAGCATTTTTTAATTTTTTATTCCATTGTTCTGGAATCAATGATTTTGGAATGGGTTTTTGGTTAAATGGCTGAAATAAGATCTATGGTTAACTAGGGTGACCATACGTGCCATTTTCCCAGGACGCGTCCTGGCCAGGATTTCTATATTGCCTAAAATATCTAGGTTTTGGCTTTGTTTGCGTGTGCAGACCGATCGGTGTATAACATCAAAATATCATACAGATGGTTCCTTATGCTTTCAAAATGCTCTCGAGGTATTTTAATGTCATACACCGATCGGTCTGCACACGCAAACAAAGCCAAAACCTAGATATTTTAGGCAATATAGAAATCCTGGCCAGGATGCGTCCTGGGAAAATGGCACGTATGGTCACCCTAGGTTAACACAATCTCAAGACTTCGTACTAAAAGCCACCAAACTTTACTTCATTTTGGGGGTCAATGTAACCACAAAACCATTGAACATGGCTAACTTGGTTTGTATGCTGTGCTTGCATTGAAAGACAACACATTAGTAAAATGGGTTGTGAATGCTGTTTTTATGGTGGCTTTAAGTTTAGCCAGCAATGTTAGCATAGCACAACCACTCAAACTTGCTCGCTGGCAGGCTAACTATTCTATGTTCCAGATTTATGCCAAATTATCCTGACAGATTATCAAGCAAGCCACAGTCAATCTGTCATGCCGAAACACTTGGATGTTGTGTATTTGATTTATTTAGTATTTGTCTCTCACAGCCACTTAAAACAATGACTTTTGCATTTTCGTTGACAGTCTTATTTTCTCATAATTCACCTTTCAGAGCTGTGATATATCTGTTCTACAGAGATTTCCTGACTGTGCTCTTCTGTTCTTTTGCATGAGGGGGAAGTCATTTCACTTCCCTAATATAAAAGTGCACCTGTTGACCCTGGTCCAGTGGTTATGCTTGAGCTGCAGTGGCTTATGGTTTTATTAATGACATGCTCGTCCTGAGCTCAATCCAAAGCTGCAAATGAGCCAGAACCACTGCGTGAGTCACTCAGAGAAATATGAACTATTGACCACAAAACTTTAAGGAATAGTTCACCTCAAAATCAAAATGATAAGAAAAATTGTGTTTGTTCGCAAAACTTTTGCATCCTTTGAAAGTTTCTTGGATGAACACAAAACTAATGTAAATGTAAATAAATGAAACTTTCTCTGTGAAAAGCACAAATTTCACAAATGCAGAACTACTGAAATATAATTTTTCTCCCATCTCGTGTTTTTTTGTTTTTTTCATCATGTACCTTGGCTCCATATTAAAGTGACTTGTGGTTGTTACTCACTGAAAAGCTTGACATCACAAAGTCGGTGTAAATGATTCATTCACAAATCGAGCCTCAGTTGAACTCATTGGTTAACAGCGCACTTGAAGTGAAGATTATCGGGGAATTACGACTTACATTTCAGTCTGTTCATCTCACAAAGCTATCGAATGGCTTCAGAAGACTTGGAGTATAGAGCAGGAGTCAAATGGACCAATTTTATGATACTTGGTTACAATCTGGATCAGCATTATTACAAGAAATCATTGCTCAAATAGATATATCGGTTTTGTCTTTCTGCACTAATGGAGCGCTATGGTTACTTTTGCGACTATGGCCATCTGCTCTCCCGTAAGTCATCATATCATGAGTTTCACTAATGTGCATGATGAGATTCCCAAAGCTTCCTGGGCCTCTCCACAGAGAAAAAAAAAGAGGGAGAGAGAGAGAAAGAGGAAAGGATAAAAGACAGTCGACATCATCCATCCTAGCCTTTTAAGGAGAGCTCCTGCGGAGTCTATGAGGAGCTGGCCCAGTTTCACACAAGTGCACTATAATTACTGAAAAAGGGGTATGCTGCAGAAAACAAACAGAACAAAAAAAGTGCATTTTAAATGGATAGAATATAGTCACAATGTATTCGCACAACAAATTCACATGGTAAATTCTTCATGTTTCTGTCCAGTTGGATGATTTTAGAGGAATAGTTTATATAAAAATAAAAACTGAGTCATCGTTTATTCAAGAATTTCTTCCATGTACTAAATAAAGTAATACAGGTTTGAATTAACATAATTTAAGTAAATAGTGACAACAATTTCCTTTACCTAAAAAAAACGTGTATTTCTAAAAGATTAAAAAGGTTTTACACTTTTTGAATTGTATCTATATTTTAAAATGTTGTCTCTTTCTAAAATTTTATTTGCACTTTTCTCTGAAAACATAAAAAATCTTATTTTTTTCAATTCATTTGGTATTTATGTATACAGCTAAAACAAATTTATTGTGCAACAATTTACAACTGTAAATGTCTATGGGGAGTATTTCTATTCTGTTACGCTCTGTTTTTGTCTTGCACTCAGTCCTTGCACACGTAAACCTGGCGTCACATGACGTGTTTCCTCATAAGCTGTAACAGTGCGTTGGTTTTTGTGAATTTGAAGGGGGTCATATGAATCATAACGTTTCCACAGGCCACCGCTCTGCTGCCCATTAGATAAACAGCACGGAAATGACTAAACTGAGAAACCAGGTTAGGTAACATTAGGGCCAGTTTTCTCATCATGCTTTTGAAGGCAATGCACTGCGTTTGAAACAGCTTTAAACAGTAAGCATGCTAGTCAATAAATCACATGAATATATATCCCACTGAAAAAATTGATTCTATTTACATACTAAGGGTGCTTTCACGCTTGGTACGAACCCAAACAAATTTGTGTGCGCAACAAAAGTGCTAGTGTGAAAGAACCCTAAACGGGATGTTAAGCACTTGATTGTATAGGTTTTAATGAAAACTTTTCTTCATGCCACTGCGCAGCTTGCACATGATTCTTGGTCAAGCAAGATGAACTCAATAACCTGGTGTAGGGGACAGCTGCTTCTGCAGGCAGCAACTTGTCAAGTGCAAACATAAAATAACCAAATTAACAAAGGGGTTAAATCTGGTTCATTCTGAAAAGCCTGTCTGAGACTCGACACAAGCACAGAGCAATATTAACTGCTGTTCCATGCTGGACAAGGATTATTTCGTGTTAACTCTGATCCCTATTTGAAAAAATCCTAAATCAAAGGAGCTTTTAGATTGTTTGTTTTATATTTAGTCCTTACAAAACTACAATGCATTACATTAGATTACAAGCAGTGCATGTCACATGTCCCATTGAGCTGAATTACAAACTAATTAAAAGAGTGAACAAGCAACAGCTGTTCATTCACTCACTTGTGTATAAAGCAAAGCTATTAGTATAGTGCTCATACCTAAATGTTAGGGATTTTAACAAACCACTAAAAATAAGTAATAACGTCAGCATGAAATGAAATTCACCCTTGTTTTTATGCATGTAATTGGTTGTTGATTGTTATTGTGAAGGATTCATCCATGTATGTGTTTTATAAATAAAAAATAAATGAAAATTAAGTATTAACTTGGGTGAAAATGACAGACTTCTCTCTGGTGACAAACATTTCGTCCGCTTTAACCGTTAAAGTCGATCGATTCAACAAATGATGGATAAAACCAATTGAATCAACAAATTATGAATAAACCCAAGTCCCCCACTCTACCCATTTCTCTTTTTGGATAATCTGTAACACGGATGTACATGAAGTTACAAAAAGATCTGTTGTTATTTCCGTTATATCACAAATTTTAGCTTCAGGATGGAAAATGTTCTCCTAAGCAGCCACCTAACAACCAACCAGAAATCACTAAGAATACCCTAACAACTGCAAAATAACACACTACAACACTTTAGCAACTAAACTGCAACACCGGGGCAACCAAGCACAACACATTTTCTGAAAACGTTAAAAGGTGGAACCATAGATGTGTTTATCAATGACCATCAATGATTTCTGAAAGTCTTTGACATTCTTGTTTAATTAAACATAGATTTCTGTCTATTAAAGTTCATGCTTTTGAACTTTGTACAGAGTCAGATGGGGTGACAGTCACTGGGATATACAGCGAGGCAAGACCTGTTGCTATACCCATTACTTCTGTTGGCAGGCAAACAGCGATTCACAATTATTCACACCGTCTCTCCATCTTCTCTCTGGGATGTCGCTTTTCTGCAAAATAAGCCATGCCCAAACAGTGCTTCCCTGTTGCCATGCCAACAGGAGCACTGTATCCCTCACTAAAGTGAGCCCCCACCTCCACACTTGGCAGACCTTCGAACGCAGAGAGAAACTTCAATTACTTTTCCTCCCGCTGCAGCACCTATTACGGTCAAACGAGACGGCATGGCAGGCCAAGAAAAGCGCTAGGGCGAGCGTAAATCTGCACCCATCGTCTAGTGCAGTGACAGCGAGGGGTCACCGGGTCAGCCCTTCAGGTGATGTGTTTCCATAGCGCTGTGCACACAGAGGAAAAGACCATAAATGGCTGGTTGTTTATTCATGACATTCTCCTGCCTTTTACCAGGTGATCGTTTAACTGCGGAGCTTGAAACGGGCGAACTGCGCAAACTCATTTCTGTAGGTGGCTATCAAACGCCTTCACTGTTTATGCATCTGCAAATGTCTCCTTTTGTCCATGTATGAACTGGGTCAGATATACAGTATGATGATTGTGCAGAACGCAGGGGCTTGACGTAGCCTCAGGAATACCACTACTTTAGCAGTAATGTGAGAAGAGTCTGGAGATTGTTCGGAGAGGCTGACAGGGACGGCAGACTAACAGCAGCAGGCCATGTGGGTTATGTTATTTTGGAATACAAAAATAGTGCGCACTGCGCAGTATGCACTATATACAGCCTAATTATTCTCAAAATAGTACTGAAGATGCAACAGTTCTGTAGTATAGTGCAGCGTTACATTTTTCAACACACCATTCTCATGGCAATTCGCAACTATGTTACGTTTTGGTGAATTGGTGGTTAATTCACATGATGTGGGTAAATTACTTGAGTAACCAAGAGGCAGTGTTTTTGAAAGAATTTGTTGAATGAATGATTCATTGACTCGTAAAGGTCGTGGCTGAATTCAGAATAGCATGCTACCATTCTACTACCAACACTACTACCATATTTTCATATTTAAGAAATAGTAAGAGTACTGTATAATTGGCTTGTTCACACCTTGGACAATAACTGTAACTATAAAGTTTAATCGTACTAATTCTATAAGAATAGAATGGAAGTCCATACAAAGGAACAAAATAATTGGAATCACATTCAGAATGTTTTTTTTTCACCAGATACACCCAATAAAAACATTGACGGTCAATCAGAATCAACCCGGCTTTACAGAGCTTTTGCATTTAAATTGGCAAAGGACGTAACTGCATTGCACATTCATAAAAAGTTATTGTTCGTTGATGTGGATGCTAATATAGTTATCATTATAGCTATTCTGATTTCATCAAGTCAGTTTCTTTTCAAAATGAATCAACATTTTGAATGAATCAGTTGAATTAATGATTACATGACTTATTTGGTAGCACTTTATTTTACAGTCCTGCTCCGCGTGTACGTACTATGTACTAATTATAGCAATTACAATTACTGGGTAATAACTAGGTACTAACCCTGAACCTACACTTAAACCGAACCTTAACCCATGTAGTTACCGTATACTACCCAGTACTGTCTTGGGTAAGAACACTGTAAGTCACTTGTTGCCAGGTACTGGCATAACTATGTATGTACCTTGCAGAAAGAGTTACAAAATTGTATGTATTATTGTTTATATATAAGATATATAAAGATTTTTGCATTGGCCTCCCGATCCAGTAATGAGTCAAGACTGTTGATATCGCTACTGTCACACTGGAAAATGAAGGTTAAGTGCAATGCATTGTGGGATACAGTATTCCACACAGTAAGCGCTGTACTGCATATTTTGTCAAATGTATTAAGTAAGTCAGCCGGTCTGCCCATTATCACATGATCAGCCACAAATCTTGTCTCTTGAAACAAGTGATGCAAATGAAGCCCAGAGATGACTAAACCAGGCACACACCTCTCAAGTACTCAAATAACAGCTCTATCTTAAATATAAATGGTTTGAAATCAATACTTAAGTCTAGTGCTTTGCTTAATCTCTCAATAAACACACAAGGGCTGCATTAGTAAACACAAGTGTGTGTATTCCTCCAACAGGATGGCTGTTACAATGATTGCCTACAAAACTGTGATACAGCAGCCTTGATAAGAGCCAGAGAGATGTTAAATACAGATAAAAACACAGTGAGAAAGCAGAGCGGGGGTGGGAGGAGAGGGAGATCTGGAGGAGGACAATTCTCAGAACAGATATTGACGAAAAGCAGATGCAAAGATATAAGAGAAAGCTACAAGGATATATCTTACACTAACCTCAGTAGACCAGCTTATATAAATAACTGTATGTGCGTGCATGTGTGTGCGCGTTTTTTTGACAAATGAGGACATAAATTTGTATAATGACAAAGGTATGACATAGGTATTACAAGACTTTTCAGGACATTACCCCATGTCCCCACTTTTCAAAACGCTTATAAATCCCACAGAATGGAGTGTATTGAAAATCTGAAATAGCAGAAAGTTTCCTGTGAGGGGTAGGTTTAGGGGTAGGGTTGGTAAATAGAATATATGGTCTGTACAGTATAAAAACCATTACGCCTATGGGATGTCCCCACTTTTCACAAAAACAAACCTGTGTGTTATGTTGATTAAAACTTAAGAGTTATTACTAAGAAGAAAATGCTAAAAAAAAAATGGTGTGGTAATAGGAAGATGACACTGCAAAACGGAATGACCTAGAAATTATTTTGTGTAAATAGCACAATAATAACATAATAATAAAAAATGTGTGTGTGTGTGTGTGTGTGTGTGTATATAACATCTTATATTTTTATTAATTTATTTTTACAAGGACGCATTTAATTGATTAAAAGTGAAAGTAAAGCCATTTATAATCTGAATCAAATAATGCTGTTTATTAACTTTTTTATTTATCAAAAAATCCTGGAAAAAATGTATCACCTTTTCAACACTGATAATAATAAGAAATCCTTCTTAAGAACCAGCTTTGTCATCATAAGAATAAATTACATTTTTAAATATATTCAAATTGAAAACTGAAAAAAGTTATTTGACATTGCTTTGGTGATCTTTAGAGACTTTCAAAAACTAACTAAATAAATAAAATTCCAACCCCAAACCTTTTGAAAAGTAGAGTACAATTGTAATTTTATATAGATGTATGTATAATGTTTTCAGTTGCATGCATATGTTTATATGTTACTATTGGCATGTCAATAAAACCACTTTGATAGTAAATGCATTAGTGAAATTGGTAAGTTTGTACGTGGCTTGCAGACCTTGGCCTTCTTATCATGTTAAGTAATATTAACTACAGTTATACATATAAATGGTGCTTGTAGGTACAAAACATGCCAAAATGATGCTAGGGTAATGGTGCGGCAGCTAGGGTGTTTCTAGGCAGTACAGGGTGGTTGCTCATTGGCTCACATCAAAAGAGCCAATTCCAAAGTCTTCTAAATATTATGATCTTTTCATAGTCCGCCAGGTGAAAAGTTTCATACTTACAGTTAGAGGTTTTACCTTAGCAAGGTCGAGTTGATTCTGGATCAGGACTCTGACTTTAAACATATGGGTCATGCTGTCAGGGAGACATCTGTGATGGCAAAAGAAACCAGGTGCCATCCAACTCCCTTCGTCTCCATAAACAGCTCTGTTAATGTCAGACAGAAAGGTAAGTGTATGAGTCATGCTGCTTTGTACTGATTCCCAAGATACAATCTGTGTGCCCACAACCGTCTATTTGTCTGACCAATCCCCTCTATCAGGATAAACAGAGAGGAGTGGACCTTCTTTGCTCATCCTCGCATTGGGTAAAAATGCCCAAACACAGGAATATGTACTATTATTCAGTGGCGGCATTTCACGAAAACGTAGGGTATGGCATAATTCCCTGTGGCCATACATACAACGACAACATTCCTGAATGATAAACCCACATATACCTAAACAAAGTACATGATGCACTATTAAATCAAATTCACAGTGAACCGCATTAAATATAAAATCATGTCTTACCTTGCCTGTGCAAGTTTTTATTGCACACGTGGGTAGCTAATCAAAAAGTGTGATTATTGATGTAATAAACTGTGACTGCGTACACTCCACACAGAGAAAATGATTAAGAATTACTTTTGCAATAATGCATACGTGTATACATTTACATGATTACATTTTAAAAGTGACCTTCCAAAACCTGACTATCAGCGCCACAATGAGCAACGATATATGTCTTCTTTTGTGCCAATCTCCTGTATTAGTGCTAATATCATTGAAACACATCTGTCATCCTCATTATAACTCTCCATCAATGTTCTTGATCAAAACCCTTCTCAACAGCTTGAAAAGTTCCTCTCATGACGCTCACTTCAGTCTAAAGGCCTGCTTAGTCTTTTTGGTGTGGTTTGACCAACATGTTTTTCCTTGTAGGAAAACCAGCATACTAGCATCCAAACCCCAACATATGGTGGTCTCTCTCTCTGTTTTAACTAAGAGATGCTGCCATGGACTCTATCCCCAAGTTTGGCTCAGTCCGTTTTTGTCCATGCACTTCCTCTGTCCCATGCGAACAGCAGCAGAGTTCTCATGTCTTTGTCCAGGAAGCTCAGCAGTTGTGGTGAATCATTTGCACTCTGTGGTTCAGTCTGACCTCAGGTCAGGACTGACTCCGTCTGAAACTCATCAGCAAGATGAGGAGTAGATATTGCATGTAGCCAACAACACAAAGCAGTTCTTGCATCCATATTAAGTGATCCTCCATGTCTGTGCAATATTTCAATATCTGTTTCCATCCACCTATTTCTATGCAATTTTTGGGATATCACATAAAAAACTATGAACGGAAATGCTGAGATGTGCATAAACTCCAAAAAAAAGAAAGAAAAGGTGCATTAAAAAACATCAGGCATTCGAACACAAATAACATGACAGTGTTTATTGCGTTTCGTCTGGTGCAAGTCATTTATTATGTAGGAAAAAGGGGCCCAGACTACCAGCAACTTTTGGTTGGTTTTTGTTATTGATAGGACTTTGCGCCAGTTTGCAGAAACTGATGATTTTGTTCTTTTGAACACATGGGATGGAAACTTTATTTGCACATGTTTTATGCGATATTCTAATTTTGTGCATAAGTTAAATTCACAACTTTGGAAACATATAGCTGACAATAACTCTTGGGTTTTTACCATCTTCTCAGGTAATAATTTTAATCGACTATATTTCACATGTGAAAATTTGCCAAACAAACGTAAATGTGTTTCTCAGAAGTCATAAAAACCTGTTTAGAATTACAGTCTATTCCTAATATTTTAGATGTGCCATGACAAATTAGACTTGTTTCTAAGGTGCGAACTGTATTATAAGTAATCATTCCCCCCCCCCCCTGAAATCGTTTATACACCGATTACACACACAAATACGTGCACATGCAGTTAGTGAATGAAAGTTGTTCATTTTCATTCTGAACACAAGCCCTACCCTAAGCATAGGTGATCGGTTCACATATTTTAAGACAGCATCATAGGATCAAACTCGTGCATTTTCTCACTCCATGTTTACTATCCCATTAATATCTTCCTAACAACACATTTCATCCACATGACTCAGTCTGTAATGGAATGCAAGCAGCATCCTCAAGCAAAGTAGCAGGATGCAAATGTTAGATGAGAGCTGGGAGATGGTGTCTTCGCCATCTGTGTCCACTTGGTGATCCAACTGCCAGTAATGGATCAATACCAGCCATTGATTTACCCCAAGTGAAGCAGATCAGACTGAGCAGTGCACAGCAAGCCAACTCTTATTAGCTGATCCTGTCTTACTCAAGAATCTGTGTGGCTGCGAGAGCTACACAACGGATCAACTGCTGAATCACACTGAGGATGTATTGTAGGAATTAAAACCAACAAAAGAAGTATGCATGCTTCTTTAATCTGGATGTATTAGGGTTATGTTTCCTCTCTTGTGACCACATTAATGCTTTGCTCGTCTTTCAGGAAATTTTAGATATCAGTCATCATCAGTTCTGACTAGGTGACTTTGGCTGACCTGAACTATCTACATTTCACCAGTATTTGTGGGATATAACAGCGTCAAAAGCTTCAACATATAGGCCTATTCAGGTTTGGTTCCCTCAAGTGGATGTAAAATACACACTCCTTTAAATCTCACTGGATTACACACTGAACATTATGACCTGATATGCACAACATTTACAAAACTGAACAGAACTGAAATTTTGGTTTCATTACATTATTCACAGAATGATTATACTCCATATGGAGTATTTAAAATGTACTGCAAGTGCAATAATTTCTTATTTTTCTGAATTAAACATTCACATTACTGTTAGCAACCCCTCCCACTCACTCACTTCCAAATTAATTGCTCATAACACTATATTAAATTGTTCAAAACGTAATTTTCTGCCCTCTTGCGTTACACTCTAAAAAACATTTTTTTAATGTAGTGTCCTTCACCAATAGATGGCTCTAGGAACCTCCATAAGAGTATTTTTAGTTACTCCATTAGGTGCTCTACCAACAAATGTTGAATTCAGAACACCTATTATATTTACCATTCTCTTTCTATGGCAGTAATATTATGCTAGTATGTGGTTCAATATTAAGCATGTGTATTAATCAAGTTCTTAGCTGTTATGTTGTATTATATAGTTCACATTCCTGTCCTTTCACAGCACATAAGCATTTCTTCCATTGAGTTTTACGATCATAATTTCACTATAAATAACCAATGAAAACACAAATCAGCCAAACCTGTAACATTAACTAGTTTACAATTATGGAGACAGTGAAACACTTGACCAGTAATTTTATTTCCAGCAGGTTCTCCAAAATGTACTCTCGAGTTTTATCTCGCATTTCAATAAGGCACTGAACAGAGAACACATCAAAACTCATTAAGAACATAACTCGAGACTACAGAATGTTTCCCCCTTCAGTTTTATTATATGAAAATGTACAGAGAGATTTTAACGGTAGGACTTCTGGTAGCGGGCGCGAGCTCCAGGTCCACCAAACTTCTTGGACTCGCAGCGGCGGGGATCAGCGACCAGCAGGGTCCTATCGTACTGAATCAAGATATCCTTGATCTCTTTCTTGGAGGCCTCATCCACATCTATGAAAAGAGAAAAACGGAGAAATGGGAAAATACTTGTGTATGTCTTTACCATGATGACCACAATGATCCACACTTACATTTCTGATAATAGGCAACCAGGGCTTTTGAGATGGCCTGACGGATGGCTGCAAGAAGAATAAAACATGTTAATGTCAGAACAGAAGTATTTATACAATGTGGTCTTGAGGAAGAATCTAACCATGTATTGTTTACTGATTACGTACATGAATTTTACGATAGGAAACAACCAAAAGCAAAAGGCTTACACATCTACACGTTACTAACCGTAAATCTGTGCGACGTGTCCACCACCCTTCACGCGAACTCTGATGTCAACGCCAGCAAAGCGTTCCTTGCCCAACAGCAGAAGAGGCTCCAGCAGCTAAAGGAAACAAAACCATGTTCAGTTAGTAGACGTATAAACAAAACCTCCTCACATGCAGCTAAAGGTCTCCATCCTGAAGAATGGAGTAAGTCGGGTACACTCAAAGTCAACATGCAATGGAAACTGTGATTGTCACTGTTGTGACTTACATCCGAGTAGGAGAACTTTTTGAACGAGGGAAAGAAAATATAAATACATTTGCAGGGTGGGACTTGATTTAGTCCAAAGGGAACTGATTGGATCTGGTGCACGTCACCACTGTCATGACTTTCTTCTGCAGAACGCATTAGTACAATTTTACATCATTCTCTAATTGCAGCGAATGTGGTTGGGAGCTCCAAAAAGGACACAAAACCACCATAAAATATTACAGCGGTTGATGCAACCTATGCACTTTAGACATCTGACAAACAGGACAAATTTAAGTTATTCACTGATAACTTTCCCCTCCGGTGGGCTTTTAACCTTTGCCATCAGGTTAAATCATAGAGTTGAACTTGAGAACAAAACTGGTTCGATTCATAAATTAATTGACCACTTTTGCTAACTGAATCAATGCATTAAAGAGTGGCAAATTACGATTCCTTTAATAAACAAGTTCTGTGGAGGATGTTATGCTTTTCAGAGAACATAAGCTTAAACTGTGGTGTGTTTCTAACAAAAAGCTACCATATTTGTGCCAAACTGGAGACCGACAGCACCAATCCTCATTCATTTTTATTATACTGAAAGAGGCAATATGAATATTCTTTAAAAACCCACTTTTGCTTTCCACAGAATAACTATGTTAAAGGGATAGTTCACCCAAAAATGAAAATGTGATGTTTATCTGCTTACCCCCAGGGCATCCAAGATGTAGGTGACTTTGTTTCTTCAGTAGAACACATTTGATGATTTTTAACTTTAACCGTTGCGGTCTAACACACCCATTAACGTAAACTACGCCAGAGCACGTACACACCGCACGCACCGGAAGCCGTGCGCGCGCCCAAAGACAGTTGGACAGTGGTGTATTAGAGGTAAAATATGATATAAATACTGTTCGGTTTCTGGCACAAACCGATCGTTTCATGTCTTAGGACATCAATGTGTCGTCACGAGCCGCAGGGTTTAATTTGGATTTGTCTTTTTTTTTACTCTCGTAGATTTTGTTACCATTGCCATGCATTATGCAACTGATAGACTGCAACGGCTGGAGTTAAAAATCATCAAATGTGTTCTACTGAAGAAACAAAGTCACCTACATCTTGGATGCCCTGGGGGTAAGCAGATAAACATCACATTTTCATTCTTGGGTGAACTATCCCTTTAACAATCAATCTGAATTACAGTCTACATTCATGTGAACAACTTTTACAAATGATAGTGTTGGCTCAACTAGAGATCTGAATGAATGAATATGTATTTTTATTCCAAACACTCGATTTCTGTAATAAATGTACCTTGTACTGCAGAGTGGCAGGCTCAATCATCTCAAGAGGTCTTCCATTGACTTTAATAAGTCCATTTCCCCTCTTGCAGTGGGCAACAGCAGTGGCTGTTTTCTGTTGATAGTGAAGAGACACAGATCAGCCAATTCATCTCCATAAGTCAGAAACAACTTGAATATTAATGCTTTTACACAATTCAAACGACATACGACACTATTAAGAGACTTCTTGACAGGTTACCAACAAAATAAACTCCCTCCCTAACTTAGCTACACCACGGTGGTCTTCAATCTTGGTATTTTCTAAAGCAGTCAGTGCAGTTCCGAGTTGGAGAAATAATGGAGACATCCAATTGGGAACCATTGCTATACCAAACACAAGTACTGGCTAACAGTTAGCAAGACAGACAAGAGAGCACTGGCTCATATTTATTTATCAATAGCATCTACTGAGCAACAGAAAACATGGAGATCAGATGCAAAAGCAACTGTTTTGTATTAATTAAAGCTATACGTGTAAGCGCTGAACTGTCCCACGTGTCAGCAAACAGCCATTCAGTCAATCTCAACGGAACGTAGGTTTATCCTACATTTTAAATGGTTACACATGTACCTGTTCACGGCATCTATCCGTAACGTTTATTCCATGAACTATATATAACTCTGGCATCGCAGTAATTTACAACCGCACATCTGTTAGCATAGCCGGCTAACGCCCCTGAACACGACTAACATACAGCCTTCAAAAACTCACTTTGCGTCCAAACACCTGGACAGACTGTAGGGGACCTTTAGCTGGCATGACTCTGGAATAAAACCAGAATGACAATCGGTTAATTTAAGCGTTAAAGATCTTTAAATTAATATATTAGTGAGAACCTCTTGAGGGACGAACCGTTCAGTGCTTGAGCGCTGTTCGGAGAGGCCGCATAAGGGTTTCCCGTGCGCAAAAGCAGGGGCGCTGTCGTAAACACATCCTAGACAGAGTGTTTACGACAGTTGAAGCTGTGATTTTTATATATAAAATCACAATATTACAAAGAACAAATATTAACGCAAGTATATAAATCAACTAGCTTTTATTTCCAACATAATTATAATCCTTCCCGTTTTCCTTGAAGTTTCATAATTGAAGCAAATAGCCTGCGTATTCACAGAAATGTCAATGGATGGGTTTAAATAGATGCCAAAAAGAGATCTAATAATTCGCATTACTATACTTATTATTTAATACATCAATGTTATCCATAAATCTTTCTACTATGCTTTGACCTCTGAACTGAGGTAGTATCTTGTCAGAAATCGGGCTCAAGTTTACAATGCTCTATGAATTAAAGGGATAGTTCACCCAAAAATGAAAATTCTGTCATCATTTACTCACTCTCATGTCGTTCCAAACCTGTATGAGTTGCGTTCTTATGTTGAACACAAAAGAAGATATTTTGAAGATTGCTGGTAAACAAACGGTTGTTGGTTGCCATTGACTTGCATAGTATTTTTTTTTCTCCTACTATGAAAGTCAATGGCAACCACCAACCGTTTGATTACCAGCAATCTTCCAAATATCTTCTTTTGTGTTCAACATAAGAACACAACTCATACAGGTGTGGAACGACATGAGGGTGAGTAAAGGATGACAGAATTTTCATTTTTGGGTGAACTATCCCTTTAAATAATTATCCAACTAAAAGCATAAATCAGCATTTAAATGAAGAAAAAAATATGAGTTTTGATGTGATAGATAGAGCCTTATTTCTACTTCCACATGCGAAATGATCAATCTCATCACTAGATGGCGCTCTGTTACAAGAATCACCTGATTCAACACCATTAGAAAAGAAGCAGATTTAGGTCATACTTTTGATCATTTTTGCTAAGTATGATAAAGAAACAATTTAAGTTAAGAAATAATTTAAGAAGTGTACTTAACTGTAGTGATTGTGTACATGTAGTGTCCTTTAAATCTTAAGTAAATGCATAAAAGACTGAACTTTCAGATAATATAGGCCTAATATTAAATAAAAGGCCATAAAAGTATACTTAAAGAGAGTATACTTTCACTTTTCATTAACACACTTAAGTACACTAAATAATAACATCAAATTAAAAGTATTACTTTATAGAACATTAAGTGATTGTTTTAATAATTGTTTACTATGCTTTTTATGTGTTTAAGACATAATGCACAAAAGTACTTGATTGTAATTTTACCTGTAGCATGTTATTAAGTTACTAATAACTAATAATAGTTATTAATAACTAATAATGAAATAAGAATAAGAATTTGAAGAAAAGAAAAGAAGAGGTTAATCTCAAATCAGAATCAGAATCAGAAAGAGCTTTATTGCCAAGTATGTTTGCACATACAAGGAATTTGTTATAGTGTCACAAGCTACCAGTACACGGAGACAACAACAACACACAGATAATAAAAATGAGATGTGAATAAAATACACATGCATAAATATAAACCACAAAAAAAGAATAATTTGTATGTACAGGTGTGCTATAGATGGAATAGGAATAGAATCAAATAAAATAAGTTGTAGGGATGTACTAGGGTTTAGGGTGATAAATAATTATAAGGTCATTGCACATACTGTACGTTAATTGCACAATGGGAGAACATGAACTGTTCATGAGGTAGATTGCCTGGGGAAAGAAACTGTTCTTGTGCCTGGCTGTCCTGGTATTCGGTGCTCTGTAACGCCGACCAGATGCCAAAAGTTCAAAAAGGAGATGGCTTGGATGTGATGGATCCAGAGTGATTTACAATGATGTACATGTACAATGATTATTTTTTCACATACATCACTGGGGTCTAACCCCATATCTATGGTCTTTATATATGTGTACATGAGAGTTTTATTCATTTACTTATACATTTGATCTGTATCTGTGAAGGCAAATTGCCATTGTAAGCAGTAATTAGTCTAGTACCAACAAAATACTGGGTAACACTTTAGAATAATGGTCCGTTGTTAACAAGTAACTATGCAGGAAGTAATAAGTAGTACTAGATTAACACTTAACTTAATACTATTAACTAATAGAGAAGCTAGATGAACTAAGCAGTAAGTAGTAGCAGATTTAGGACAAAGGTACTTCCTTATTAGATATTTGATAATTACTAAAAAAAATATATCCTCATTGAGAACTACTTGTGGACTATGACCAATTAATAAAGAATAGCCAATGAATTACTAATCACAACAGTAACGTCTTAAAAGTGAACAATTGAGTTCTTTGTGGAAGCTAATTTATGAATTTGATATCCCCCAAATAAGTCGGCTACATTTTAAAATTGTGACTACTACTCTTACCAAAGGATGGATGTTCAAACTTAAACATAGAGTAATAATAAAAATTAAAATTCACTTAAAATGTTAATTAAGAAGCGATGCTGACAAGCTCATGATTGAATTAGTTCACAATTATGATCTCTGCTTCGTGTCAGTTCAATGTATCCCACTCCAAAAGACCTACTGCTAGTAGTACCTACTGCTAGTAGTATCAGTAGTGCTTCACACAAATGTATGACTGTACAGTATGTCAGATATAAAATGTGTTAAATAACTTTTACTTGTGAGTAATTACTGAGGGGTTAAGGTGTTTTTCACTTTAAAATAATGGTCCAGATCACTAGTAGTTCCTTAGTAGCACTTTAGCTTTAAATGAGTAATTAGTGAGATTAGTAATTAATTGGTTATTCTTTATTAACTGGTCATAGTCCACAAGTAGTTCTCAATGAGGATATATTTTTTTAGTAATTATCAAATATCTAATAAGGAACTACCTTTGTCCTAAATCTGCTGCTACTTACTGCTTAGTTCATCTAGCTTCTCTATTAGTTAATAGTATTAAGTTAAGTGTTAATGTAGTACTACTTATTACTTCCTGCATAGTTACTTGTTAACAACGGACCATTATTCTAAAGTGTTACCAAATACGGTTATCTGATTATTCTAGTGTGCTAATTTAGTACTAGAGAAACTTGATTATCTTAGATCATGCTTAAGCCACTTTCTCTAGTACTCATAATCTATTGTTCTTTTGAGACATGAAGGTTGTTCTCTCTGTGTGTGTGTGTGTGTGTGTGTGTGTGTGTTTGTGTGTGTGTGTGTGTGTGTGCTCGCTCTACTGTCTTGACAGATGAAAGCAAAGTAGATCTAACTAACAGACAGAGAGAATTGGAAGGCCCAGAAGCACAACAAATAGACAAGAAGAGCTTCATTGGTCAGTACACACCAAACACCAGTTTAATCTGTAACAGTGAACTGACTCTGAGACGCAGACCAATTAGTCTGAGATTCAAAGGGATTTGAAAGTTTGAAGTATTGAGCTGTTGTATGAACAGTTTGATGTTCTGTGAGAAATGCCCAAGAGTACTGCATTTATTTGAAATAGATTTTTTATATTAGTTTCTATCTATCTATCTATCTATCTATCTATCTATCTATCTATCTATCTATCTATCTATCTATCTATCTATCTATCTATCTATCTATCTATCTATCTATCTATCTATCTATCTATCAAATCTACCTTTTCTCTATCTGTCCTTCATCTACACCGCCTCTTCCTACTTTCACACCTTTCTTTAGCTCTCCAGCCACTAATTACACAAACACCAAAGGTGCAGAGTCAGGATGCATTTTGTCATCCCATCTTTCTCCCTCCACCTTAACGCCCTCTGTTAGCAATGGTGCTTTGAAGAGGGTTGTGAGATTTGCATTTCACACTTACTCACGGTACCTTTTGCCCTGTTTATGCTGAGGTGTGTTTGTGAGATGTGTAACTATAAGCAAAGAAGCAAAGGGTGTTAATTAGTGGAGAAGGATGTGTGTGTATGAGGGGTAACTGAACAGTAGCAGTAGTCAGGCAGAGGTTGGGTCTATTGTGGGGGAAATGGAGCTCACTTGTGCGACACGCTGCTGTTTGTTTTGCGATGAGATAATGAGGACTCCTGCCAATGCACTTTTATACTAGCCTGTCACTATCCAGCACACAAACACTCACCCAGTGTCTTCCTTTCACTCCCTCTTTGGCTATAACACACTCAACAGATGTGCCATCACAACTTTGGCACTTTAAGTGTGAACATGGTGAATATGGTTTCATTTCAAAGCTCATGTCTAAAATCTTTCTTGGTCCGAGAATAATATTTGCTTTTGTGCTTTAGGGAGGACCTCAACATTCAGCGTGGATCATATTTAGCTAGTTCGTATGATACATACATTTCTATCAAATCTGGTTTGCTCATTATGGTGCTTGTTATTAACACCTCTTTTGATCACTGAAGTGTACCATTGTAAAGTCTGGTTTGATCGTTCCTGTTGATGGTAATTGCTTTAGTAGGTTAGTTCCTCTCAGAGATCTATGAAGCTCATTCAAAACAGCTACCATTTGTATTCAAAACCCTTTTGTTTTTGGTAATTCACATTGCAGTATCTAAACCAGTAGGTCAAAACACGCTTTCGCAAGTTCACATTTTTGTGTTACAGGAAAATGAAACAGATGAAGAGTTTTAATTAACAGACAAGCTCAAGCATGAGACGTGATTTGGGCTCTAAGTTCCATCCCTGGACTATTTAATTAATGAACGGAAGTTAATTAGATAGAAATCTGAGAAATGAAGGGGTTGGCCTGGCGGTGGAATGCTAGAAGAACTGTCACATGTCCTTGTGTTGGTATTGATAAAATTAGATGAACTACAAAAGGAATGTTAATGGATGCTAACTGAATCCCTGCTGATTTGCTGGTCTTATCTGGTTTAGGATGGTCTTGCTGGTCTTCCAGCTTGACCAAAATGTTAACTCTTCAGCTAGAGTTAGCCAGAGTGTCCAATAACGTTCTAAAACCAGTAAAGTAGCTTATCCAGACCATCTAGTATGGTTTAAGCTGGGCTCTCATATTTTGGAATCAGTCCAAATTGATCAAATAGGAATGCTATAAGAATATTAATTTGGGATTGATTATTTGGCCATTTTTTAAAAGCAAATATTGATCATTTCAGTGTATCTAATTCTATACTATTTGATACTCAGCTGATTTTTTTGGTATAATTTTATATTTGCTGTCACCAAGATTAGTTCCACATTTTTGAGGAGGAACCTGTTGAGAGCTTTGATTTCTCACTACCACCTTTCAGATGTTTGGGATGCTACCACAAGTTTTCCATAACTTTCTCCAGTGGAACAATGGTAAACACTGCAATGATGAATGATTCATCTCTACAGGTTTGTTCCACATAGAGCATTGTCTCACAGAGGTTTCTTTGTTTTTGGTGGAAAGAGACAATGTCGGAAAAAGAGAGCATTACTATGAAAGCAACAGTGCCAAATCTCACAGATTTGTCTTAATTTATATGTGGTCAGAGAGTGAGATCAAGTTATTGACCCAGTGTGAGTTAGTCATGCTCGCTGTGGCCAGCATTGACTCATTCTCTATGCGTTTAGCCCAGACTTGAACTAAAAGGGAATTAGTGCCACTAAAAAACCCTGCTGAACCTTTAGTCTTTAAAAACAGCACACTGTTTCTCACACGTTCAGTAAAATCTCCTTCTTCTCATTAAATTTGACTGAAGTTGAAATGGCTGCATGACGACGTCGCACTATCAAATCCGATCAGGAGATATTTGATGTTTAATATACAGTTACTTCACTCTTAAAAATAAAGGTGCTTCAAAAGGTTCTTCAAGCGATGCTATAGAAGAACCATTTTTGGTTCCACAAAGAACCATTCAGTCAAAGAACCATCTCTTTCTTACCTTTTTATAATCCGAAGAACCTTCTTTCACCACAAAGAACCTTTTGTGAAACAGAAAGGTTCTTCAGATGTTAAAGGTTCTTTATGGAACCATTTGGGCAAAAAGGTTCTTCTATGGCATCGTGAAGCACCTTTATTTTTAATTGGAGCAGACTTTTAGACCAATCAGATTTCGAAGTGAATAAGGCTACCTAGTACAATGCTACAGACATAGAACTGAAGAGACTCACAACATCATGGCAAGAACTTTGCATTGAAAAACACCATTTACATTTCCTTCAGAAAGTATAGAAATCAGATTTATTTAGCTTTATTCTCATTCTTTCACCTTTCAAGTTCTCAGAGGGTCAGAGTTAGTATACGAGTGAACGTGGCCTTGGAAGGTGTTTGAAGCAGGTCAGGGCAGGTGAGATGTCACGGGTTGAAAGGTGAGGGTCGGCTCCTCTACAAACCCCACAACCTGAGTACACAGGGCGTACGATTCTGTTCCCTTGGGATGGGAAGCTGACTTATCTAAACAGACACATCTCAGTGAGGTCAACTGGATTCTAATACAACGTTTAAACAGACATACAATGCCACACTCACCAAAAGAGAAAACGCAACCAAGACCCAAAGTCTATAAGTAAACTTTACCCAGTACGGTCAGATATGGGGATTGGTGTCGTCTCAAGTTTTGAAGTGGGGGCAAGGAGTTTATGAATATGAATTATCTTATGCTCAAATATTTTTATAAATTTGTGTACTTTAATGCAATGTACTTTACATTTAAAAAAAAACTTTAATTTGACATTATTACAAAGTGCACTTTTTAAGTGTGTTTGGAAACATAGTCATGAAAGTGTGCTCTCTTTAAGTGGTCTTTTATTTCAGTAATATATTATCTGCAAGAACAGTTTTTTTTTTTACAAAAAATACTATGATTTGAAGGACACTACAAGTTTCAATTCAAGACATACAATAAAGATCACTTCTTATTCCTTTAGTTTACATCAGAACCTAAAACACACACGATTTGCTACTTGTTAATTAATGCTAGTCAGTGTCTGGTGGTGTTAGGGGAGGGACATTCTCATTTTAGAGATCATGACATTGGCAAAAGTGTAGATAAGCTAATCAATCAATATTATTGATCCAGAAGAAAAAAGTATATAGTTTTGTCTGTTTTGTCAGCCTTCAAGAGTATAGTAGCACATAGGACCTCTTTCCATTGTATACCGTCTTGGGTGTTCCAATCACAAGTTGTCAGCCAAGACACATCAGTGTTCACACCTGGTAGTAACATGTGTCTCAAATATGTCTCCTGTGACCACTTGTGATCGGATTTCGTCAAGTGTAGGGTTTCATGGTTCCATACATCATACGCTACGTCACTCTATCTTTGCATACAGCATAGTTGTGTATATTAGAGACATTGAATATTTTTGGAAAGCTGACGTCCTGTGATGTGATTTTCTGTAATCCATAATGCATGCAGTTAATATGCATGCAGTTTTTATGCTGCTTTTGGTAGCACTTTATTTTAAGGACCAGTACTCACTATTAACTAGTTGCTTATTAGCATGCATATTACTAGCATATTGGCTGTTTATTAGTACTTATATTAATTCCTTATTCTGCATGACCATATTTTAGATCCCTTAATCCACCCCATACCTAAACGTAACTACTACCTTACTAACTATTAATAAGCAGCTAATTAGGAGTTTGTTCAGGGAAAACTCTTAGTTAATAATGAAAGAGTGCTCTCTATTCTAAAATGTTACCGCAATGGTGAGGGAAATGAAGTGATTAAAAATAGGGAAACATTTTTGAAATTGTGTCCAGTTACAGGACCTACAACAGGAGTGTCAAACTCAGTTCCTGGTTCAACCTTAATTAAAGCGAATCAAGTCCTTCAGACTTATTTGAAATCTACAGGTATGTGTGTCGGAGTAGGGTTGGAACTAAACTCTGTAGGACTGTGGCCAGGGTTTGACACCCCTGACCTATACTGAATGATATACACTTTTCCTTTAATGTTCTAAAATATTTTTTAAAAAGTCAGTGGACACATCCACTGACAAATCCAAGTATGTGGAATTATGCTATTGCATATTTTGGATGAGAACACATTTTTCTTTTTAAATCGGTACCTAAATAGATTGACAAGATTGAGCAACACTGAGTGTGGGATGGGAAGCTGACTTATCTAAACAGACACATCTCAGTGAGGTCAACTGGATTCTAATACAACGTCTAAACAGACATACAATGCCACACTCAACAAAAGAAAAAACACAACTGAGACCTAAAGTCTAGCAACCTTTGCCCAGTATGGTCAGATATAGGGAAGTTTTGAAGTGGGGGAAGGGAGCTTATGAATATTCATTAGCCTATGCTCAAATATTTGAATACATTTTGTACTTCAATGTGTCAATGCACTTTACAGTAAAACCTTTCATTTTACTTTATTACAAAGTGCACTTTTTAAGTGTGTTTGGAAACATAGTCATGAAAGTGTGCTCTCTTTAAGTGGTCTTTTATTTCAGTAATATATTATCTGCAAGAACAGGTTTTTTTTTTACAAAAAATACTATGATTTGAAGGACACTACAAGTTTCAATTCAAGACATACAATAAAGATCACTTCTTATTCCTTTAGTTTACATCAGAACCTAAAACACACACACGATTTGCTACTTGTTAATTAATGCTAGTCAGTGTCTGGTGGTGTTAGGGGAGGGACATTCTCATTTTAGAGATCATGACATTGGCAAAAGTGTAGATAAGCTAATGTCATCAATATTATTGATCCAGAAGAAAAAAGTATATAGTTTTGTCTGTTTTGTCAGCCTTCAAGAGTATAGTAGCACATAGGACCTCTTTCCATTGTATACCGTCTTGGGTGTTCCAATCACAAGTTGTCAGCCAAGACACATCAGTGTTCACACCTGGTAGTAACATGTGTCTCAAATATGTCTCCTGTGACCACTTGTGATCGGATTTCGTCAAGTGTAGGGTTTCATGGTTCCATACATCATACGCTACGTCACTCTATCTTTGCATACAGCATAGTTGTGTATATTAGAGACATTGAATATTTTTGGAAAGCTGACGTCCTGTGATGTGATTTTCTGTAATCCATAATGCATGCAGTTAATATGCATGCAGTTTTTATGCTGCTTTTGGTAGCACTTTATTTTAAGGACCAGTACTCACTATTAACTAGTTGCTTATTAGCATGCATATTACTAGCATATTGGCTGTTTATTAGTACTTATATTAATTCCTTATTCTGCATGACCATATTTTAGATCCCTTAATCCACCCCATACCTAAACGTAACTACTACCTTACTAACTATTAATAAGCAGCTAATTAGGAGTTTGTTCAGGGAAAACTCTTAGTTAATAATGAAAGAGTGCTCTCTATTCTAAAATGTTACCGCAATGGTGAGGGAAATGAAGTGATTAAAAATAGGGAAACATTTTTGAAATTGTGTCCAGTTACAGGACCTACAACAGGAGTGTCAAACTCAGTTCCTGGAGGGCCACAGCTTCAACCTTAATTAAAGCGAATCAAGTCCTTCAGACTTATTTGAAATCTACAGGTATGTGTGTCGGAGTAGGGTTGGAACTAAACTCTGTAGGACTGTGGCCAGGGTTTGACACCCCTGACCTATACTGAATGATATACACTTTTCCTTTAATGTTCTAAAATATTTTTTAAAAAGTCAGTGGACACATCCACTGACAAATCCAAGTATGTGGAATTATGCTATTGCATATTTTGGATGAGAACACATTTTTCTTTTTAAATCGGTACCTAAATAGATTGACAAGATTGAGCAACACTGAGTGAATTGTGTTTACACTACAAATATAATGTCACATATGTTTTTGACTGCATTTGAATATATGGTTCGAATGATCCAATCACACAATGTTTTGGACCACTTGTGATCTGATAACCTTTGGGTTACAGTGTAAACAGGATCATAAATGGCTTCAAAACTAAAAGAGATAGAGTAAAAGCTACAAAACTCAAACACATAAAGAAAAAAAGGTTATTTTAAGAACTATTTAATGAAAGGTTCTTTGGTAAACCAAAAATGGTTCTTCAATAGCATCACTTCATAACCCTCCTTTTGGAACTATTATGAGATGAGATGGTCACCCATGAATGAGGTGTTTGTAGAAAGACCTATTCACAACTCCATTCTGTCTGTGCCATGTTATAGGACGATGTATAGATGGAAGGAAAGTGTGTGGCTGGGGCATTTTGAGGAGGTGTTAAAAATAATGACATATCCAGATCTGCTGGCAACACTCTGCCCCGTAATTTTAAAGGCTCTGTTCTGGTCATGTCAAGAGGAGTACACGAACCAATCCCTCGCTCTCCGGGGAGTAATTACACCAGAAAACCCCCTCACACACAGAACAAAACAAAGAGTCATCACACACTCACACAGCTAAGGTCAAAAACAAAACCTCACACACTTACATTCCTTCAGCAAGCGATGGGAGCGTGACAATCGGGAAACAACGGCTGTTAGTTACAGAAAATGAATTAGGACTTGGGCTGGGGAGCGGAGAGCAGGAGAGAGGGGTAGAGGAAGTGCTGGGATTACTAGCTGGACTGCAGAGTGAGTAGAGGGCCACTTTCACCCAGTAAACTGCCCAAATTTATAAGACCTCTGGGGCCGTGTTGATACCCCATCCCTGCCCTGCACCTCCAGAGCTGCTGATTTAAAAATAATCTTAAATCAGCGACTGACAGGCATCAGAAATACCACAGCTAGGTCAGGGAACTCACTAACTCCACCTGTGTGGAATGGTGCCTCCTTTGTTTTTAAATATAATTTTATATAAAGTAATATTATAATATATTCAAAAATTCTAATATTTATCTATAACCGGTAAAACACAATAGTAACTAGATGTATGGCAATTTGCATGAATTTGTACAATCTATTCTTACGTTTTCGTACAATCTGCTTATGCCTCAATGACAGTTAGGTTCAGGGGTGGTTTTGCTTATTTTGCTTAATAAAAATCACACCTTTCTGTACAAATTACATTGTAGAAATTCTTACAAAATCACCACCACCACGCACCTTCTCATGAGATCGGGTTGGAAGAAAATGTGAGAAAATCTGCTTCTCCGTGCAGAAGTTGCCACGATGATGCTTCTGGGGTATTCTGAGTGACTTTAGGTGTGTTGCTATGCGGTTGCTAGGTGGATGCTTACTGTCCCATGTTATAAAAAAGCCCATCCCCATCTCATACTCTTATCAATAAAATTACTGGTAAAAGGGTTTGTCAACTTTTTATTTTTATTTATTTATTTTTGGTAACACTTTAGAATAGGGAACACTTATTCACTATTAACTACGACTTTCCCCTCAATAAATTCCTAATTTGCTGCTTATTAATAGTTAGTAAGGTAGTTGTTAAGTTTAGGTATTGGGTAGGATTAGGGCTGTAGAATAAGGTCATGTAGAATAAGGCATTAATATGTGCTTAATTAGTACTAATAAATAGTTAATATTCTAATAAAATGCATGCTGATAGGCAACTAGTTAAGAGACCCTAAAATAAAGTGTTACCTTTTATTATTATTATTATTCTTGTAGATAAGACAAAAAAAACACTTTTTTTGACACAATAACTCACATTTTCAAGCTTAGAAGGAAATTCCATTCAAGATATACATTTTATCAGTTGCCAATATTTATCATTATCATTATCGTTCCTTGGAAATTCTTGGAAGCTGAACAGTGAATAAACTCTGAAGAGCTTTGCTAGGAGGTTAATTAACTACATATACATATAAATAATACTACAACTTGCATCTGTATAAAATGACGCAAACGCACAAGTGAACTAAGTTGCATGCTAGTTAGAATGTGTAATTCATGTTGTGAATACATTCTTTCTGTAACAACACACAAAAACTCATGTAAACACATCATGAACAACTTGCATAAAGACAATTTTTTTTTACAGAACATTTTATTACAATGATGCAGTCTTTTCATATTATTAATGAGCTCAGAGTTTTAAAACAAGGACAGTTTTCACATGTTTATGTTAACACAATATATCAAATGTTTGAATATTTGGTTTAAATTTGCACTTTCTTGTCAACTAAAATTTTATTTTCATTGACTAAAATTAGATGTTATTACAGAACATTTTATTACAATGATGCAGTCTTTTCATATTATTAATGAGCTCAGAGTTTTAAAACAAGGACAGTTTTCACATGTTTATGTTAACACAATATATCAAATGTTTGAATATTTGGTTTAAATTTGCACTTTCGTGTCAACTAAAATTTTATTTTCATTGACTAAAATTAGATGTTATTCAGTCAAATTTAGAAAAATTATTAAATGTGATCTTTTATTGGATGATGTCACCATACATGTGAAGTGTGCGCTCTATTTAAATGTAGTCATACTAGAATATGGCATACTCTGATTCCAAGTATTCCACTGTCCCAGAAAAACTTCCCATCCTCATTTTTCCACCCGCATTTGCTACTGTTGGGCTGATGTATTGGTTTGGATGGCTGCAGCCCATCCAGTTCCGGATGTGCTGCTGGGCCCACTCTGATCTCTACTGCTCCCGCTAGGCCTCTTTTACAGCAACAGGAAATGCTGCCTGCCATGGGGTCACGACCCACTCATTTTGACATATGCGTCAAGTGCAGCCCACCCTACCGGCATAGAAGGTTTCCGGTCCGTGCAAGGTGTGGAATGATAGTTAGGGAAGGAAACGGAGGGCAGACGGAGCTAAGACAGAAGAGAGAGGCAGAATATGAAGTGAGCGAACACATCTGTCAGACATCAGCTATGCAACATCATCGCACACACTGCACCGGCTCGAGCCTCAGAGCCTCAGCTGGCTTTAATACAGCCGGTCCATAGAGACACTACTGTAAGATGCTCAACAGGCCAGAACCACATTCAGAAACTCAGAAGGGAGAAACCTGTATCTGCTTAAATGGACTCTACGTAATGGGGGATAGAAGCAAAAATATGAGCTTTGGAGCTTTTATGGGAAATTATCAACTTTATTATCAAATAAATAAAACCTGACAATGTGATCGGGACCCTAACATTAAGCAATGTATGGCTAAATCATGCCACCAGTTGTAAACCGCTAAACATGTGAATACATTAAAAAATTACAAAGTGCAACAATGCATAGACATCATTTTCAATTTGAAGTGATTTTATTATGTGAGAATTAAGAGTACCAAGTGATATGAGTGAATGAAACTTGCACACTTATGTGGAAAATCATGACAATGTCATTATACAAAACTTTTTGAGTGCATGCCATGATTGACCAATCAGAAGCAAGTATTCTTAAGAGCCTTGTGAGTGTCCTTAAAGTTATAGAAACTTCTTAGTTTTCATTAAAAAACAGCATCATTTGTTTTTTGAAGATTAACCAAAGTCTTATTGATTTGGAACAACATGAGAGTGAGTAAATGATGACATAATTTTGGGTGAACTATCCCCTTAACCGTCTCTCAGACTTGCAGACTATATTTATTTTGAAGAAATCCAGATTCAAAAATCCAGGGAATTAATTTTTGAGAGTCTCTGATGTATAATTTTAGTGATGCGTAGTGGCATTTGAGCCAGTGGAACTGAGTAAATATCCAGTGTGGCAGAAAGCTTAGCTTTTTAACAAATAAGCCAGGGTTTCTCCAACTGGTTTTATGCCTTTCCAGCACTGGTATTTGTCCCTCTGCCAGCTGTTTTCTCTTTCTGAGGTAATAATAAATCAAAGAGAGCTAATCTGCTGAGAAAAATGTGCCATTGCCCGTTGGAGGGCTAACTTTTCCTCCATTGGTTACAGGGCATGAATCACACAGAAGATCAACACTTTGACAAGCAGTTCTGTTGATTCCAAACTTTAGTTTTGTTTTAAACCCAACAGAGAGTTTTGAAATGCTTTCAGTATTTCAGTACACTGTGTTCATTTGATCAAATGTGGTGCATTTATTAGAGTAAGCATTTTTGGTTTAATTGAGTGTCACAAATGGGAATTTTGGATATTACGGTAATGTTTAAAACCAACTAACAGACACAAAAACAAAAAATAAATTATGTTTTGCATAAAGAAAATTAAGCAGGTTTGTAATTGTTTCATGACAATTAAACATATTCCCATAATTCTTAGTCTGTAATGCAGAAAAATTTAGCTAATTATCCTTACTGTAATGGGATAATTACATTGTATTAAATGATTAACAAATACATAAATAAATAAATATTTAAAAAATAAATGATAAATGATGTTCTATTATTGTAAATAATATTCTATAATATACAATAAAATAATACAATAATATATAATATTGCATCTGTACATCGTAGTAGTAATTGAGTACTGAACATAATACCATTAAAAATCTTAATGGTCCTAAAATAGATTCCATTGTTTAAATAAAAATTATAATTTGAGATTCCCCTAAAAGTTCACCCATTGATCTGATATTATTAGAGAGAATTTTGATGGGACCATCAAATTATAGAGTCCCTTAGTCAAACGTTTGACACATCAACAATAACAATCCATCAGGATTTTGTCTCAGATGTTTGTCATCTGTGGTCTCTCTCTCTCTCAGCTCACTTAGGGGTCATCTCATCTGTTAGTGGTAAAGTGATCTGATCATTGTGTCATTTGTCATGTAACCCAAGTCCTTCAACCATAATAATAAGGTTCATTTGGATGTTAGACAGACTGACCTGCAAAATTCAGATTATAATTTATACCTAATAAACTGTCAGATTTGACTATATATCTCTAAAAATAAGACATTCCCAGAGGGTGCATGACCTGTGTATTAACAGGATTAGTGCTTGGTATCATGTGACGTCTTATATGCACACACATAATTTAGCATATTATTCATTATTATTCATCATATATAAGCCTTACAATTTTCAAAAAATTGTTTTTAAGATCCACAATCCTTCAAGTGTATCCAGACTTTCTGACTGTTAGTGTTCCTTTAAGAACTCAGCCATATTTTTAGGTCATATTATATTAGTGAAATGTTACTATGGATTTGACCTTGTGAGACTTGCTGAGACCATTTGATAGCCTATGAAGGGCCTGCACAGGGGTTTGTGTGAGGAGGAGTTGACCCTAGAAGAGGGTTGGGGTTCCCGAGACTGACCTCACCATGACCTCTGTTTGTTTTTACAGGTTTCTGTGCTCCTCTTTGAAACCTAGACTAAGAAACCAGCCCCCTCCATTAGGTCCTCTACCTAAACATGGGACAGTCCAAACATGGGCTTGGCAATGTAGCAAACACTCCGGGGCGAGTTAAATCACTAAGGATGAAATAGGCCTTTTGTTGATTTAGCACCTCAATCCCCATTCTTGCAGGATGGTTTGGAAATAGATAGCTATGCTCAATCTCTTTCACAGCTGTCTAGGCTGCTCATTATTTAAGGACTTTGGTGTATTCAATAAGCTGTGGGTGAGTTACACCATCCTCTTGCCCTTTTGAGTCATCTCTGAAGCTGCAGTGCTCCTGACTCCCTCAGGAGACAGATACTGAGGTACAAAAGGTTCTGAGAAACCTACCTAACAACAACCACTTCACCCTTTCATCATCTTTATTTACGCATGATGTATGAAGTGTGAAATTACCTGCGTTAGTGATTATATTTAATATGGTGAGTCTCTGGGAAAAAAATCATTTTTTTTCCCTCAGTCAGTTCTCTGGCAGTTGATGCAACATGCCTGAAATTCTTCTTAGGCCCTGTCCACACGAACGCGGTTATTTTTAAAACCGCAGCTTTTTCTACGCGGTTTGGCCGTTTGTCTACATGCAAACGCAGCACCAGGTCACTGAAACCGAACATTTTTGAAAACGCCTGCCAGGGTGAAGATTTTCAAAAACTCCGGTTGCAGTGTTATCGTGTAGACCGCGAAACCGGAGTTTTTGGCTTGTGACGTCGGAGCCTGCGCTGTTATCTCCGCCTACTGGAAACGTTTTCAGGCTTCTAATTGGCCAACATGGCTTTACGGTTGAGATTATATCGCCACCTGTTGGTTTGGCATGCTCTTTACAGTGCTTCATAGCATGCTTTTGCGTTTTCATGTGAATGGAGATTTTTTTTTTAACGGAAGAAGGAAAAACTCTGTTTATAAAAAATACCCGTGTACGTGTGGACATGGCCTTACACAGCTGAAATAAAAACAAAGAGAACTTTGGCTTCATGCAGCTTTTATGTCTTTATGTTTCAGATCATGAAATCTTTCGGCAAGTTGTGTCTGGGCAAATGGAGCAATTTATTTGTCTTTTAGTGACAATGTGTAACATCGCAACTCACAATATTTCAGATGAACTCACCAGAACACTCTCAAAAGTCTTGAGATACATAAGCACACTATATATACATACTGATTTTTATATTTGGTAACATTTTATGTATATTGTATGTATATGACAAAATAGCTCCTTTCTGTAGCAAAACTAAAATAAACGTTTTAGCACGTCAAATTCAGCTTATTTATTTCATTTAGTTGCCAATGCAAAATGTCTAATTTCCATTTATGGTTTTGAAGGTTTTCATCTAATATTTAGATTTCATTTTTATTTCAGCCTTGTTTTAATTATTGAAAACTTAGTATTATACTGATGAATGATAGCTCAAATCATGCAACTTTTTAAGGTGCACTAACACTTTTCAAAGATACCTTATTTGCACATTTTACATTGAAGGAAGAACATGTGCCAGTCTAGGGACCAAACTTGGGGCCAACTTACACCACTCAGAACACCTTAGCAACCACATGGCATCACCCTGACAACCACTCACAACTCCTTAACATTGCATTTGTTATGTTTATTCTTATACTTGTACTAAGACACAACACTTTGCACAATCCCTCATTGCATATTTGATGTCGACCGCCCACTCTGCAGCATGTGGGCATCTGAAGACCAATCACGGCATCTCGCCAAACTCTGTGAGGAGCATGACCAGATGAGCAAATCCATAGGAATGCTCCTCAGAACAAACTGTGCATGGTGCTCAGCACAATTTGTCTCTATACACTATCTACTGGGACACGTACATATCCGTATCCTTTGCTCGGAGATCTCAGAGCATTCTGCTAGAATGTTCACACACAGCTTTTTGCTTTTTAAAGCATTCTGCATTGTGATGAATGTGGTTGGGAATGTTACTGCTGAGTTGGATGTCTCCATCGTGACATAATCAGCAACTTCCTCTCAGCTTACGCTTACAGAGAGCACAGTGAGTCTCAGCACAAACTGTTCGGCAACAAAACAATGGCAAATGCTAGTTTTGCGGGCTCTCAGTGCTGGTTTGCATGATGATGATTGGGAAGCGGCATCCACAGCGGCTCTGAAACACTAAAGTTACAGCGTCCCACTGTGTCACACGGTGGGTGGGATAGAGATAAAACAAAGTGGAATCAGCAGCTTTGTTTTCGCTAGCTATTTGTGACCTGTTCTCAGACACACACTGGGGTGTGCTAAGGGTTAATGACCCAAGTTTTTTGCTACCCAGAAAGCCAAATTCACAAACCGAAATATGTAATGATGATGGGAGAATTTGAAGCATCTTTACATGCTTACTAAGTTAGATTTTTGGTGTATTTGAGAAACATTTATGAAACCCTTATATTTTTACATGCAAACGCATGAGGTGTGAATATATCCACTGGAGGTCTCACAGATCAAGCATTGACTTCGTGTGTGGCGTTTTGTCCTCCATCTGTCCCCCGTGCTCTGTATGGAGAGGGTCAGTGGTGATCCAAGATGAGGGCTGTCCTGTCCTCACCTCCATTACACTGTGTGAAACAACAAATTAACCAGCAGCCCTCCAAATGACACCCAAAATCAGCACAAGTTTGAAAAAAACCTTTTTGCCCTCCTGTGTGGTCTGACTTTTTGCACAGTAGCTTCCATTGTGTGTGAAAAAAAAGAGTATGAGAAACATAAATGTGTTTTATGTTGTCCTTTTTTATGGCAACAATGTAAGCTGTGCATGTACAAATGTGTACAGTGGCCCTAAAAATGATGTTAAGATTTGAGTCACCCTATAAAATTCATGAATGCCGTGGCATTAGATAACCATGTTTTTTTTGGCGTATTGATTACCATTTGTATAACCACAGTTTTACTACAAATACCATGGTTAAACTATGGTTAGTGTAGCAAAACCATGGTTGATTTGTGGTTACCTTAGTTTAACTATAGTAATGATTTTTTATTTATTTATTTTTAGTAAAACCATGGTTAATTTTTTGTAAGTGTTGTTAAAGTGATGAAATACACCTGTGGTTACTCAGCTAGGACACCTGTCTGAACTTGAATACTTCATACAGCCACTAAAATGACATTGACGACAGATGGTTACAAGTGCTTGGAAAAATGAAGTAAGAGGAGTAAGTTTTGAGAAAATGTCAGAATAGTATTATCTGTTTGCATATGCAACTTGGTTTGATGTGGTATTGCAGTGTTATTCCTATAAGTGTGTGATGTGAATGTGACAGAGTGAAATGTATATGTCTATAATTATATTTGAATCGGTTTATAAATGTTTGAAAATGCAGACAAGTTATCTAATAGAGACAGGTTGGAATTCAGATTTCATTTATGGCCAAGACTAGACACATACATTGCTGAACAGACAGACGCTGCAGCTTGATCTCCAGCTCAGGCCGGACTGAGGTTCTGTTACAGCACTTTATCAACATAATGCTTGCAGCACAGTGCATATCTGCACCATCCCAACAAGCATTCTTGTAGTTGAAACAGTAGTGCATAGTAGTACTAATTCCAGGATCTTACATTTCCAGAAAATGAGAGAACTAATCAAATGTATGCTTAGTATGCAACCCAAAGTACTAAACTCTGTGCTATGGACATAAATTATACCTCAAACTGAGCAGCCTGTTGGGAAGAGTGTTTTGAGGTGGGCATACACCCAGAACCCCTCAGCAACAACCCAGCACAGCAATGCATGGCCCATCAGAGAGAGTCATTTGAGGTAGGCATACATCCAGGTCTCTGCAACAACAACCCAGCACAGCAGCTCATCTGAGCTGAGGTACAGTGGACTGTGCATGAAACATAAGAGCTGTTGGCTCATGGGGACCCCTGGTAAATCTGAGCTGGGATATGACCCCATTCCCCTACTTTCCTGACTCATCTCCACTCTCTTGTAAAATAAAAGTCAAAAATATCCAGCAATCACCTGGCCATGTACTTAAAAATCAAATGAACACCACCAAGAATAAGATATGAAAATATGATTCGAATTGTGGAAAAGGCTGATTTCAGACAAGTTTAGTAAGTGCAGTAATTTTGGAAGTCAGTTTTTGTTCAGTCATCGAGTCAGCAATGCAGCTTCAAGTTGCTGTTGTGCTAGTGTCTAGGAGTTAAATCCACCTTTAAGTTGAAAGTACAGCAACACCCTAGCATCTCAACCGTGTTACAGTGGACTGTGCACATGCTCAGAACACATAAATGCTGTATGGTCCCCCTGGTTTGAATTTGAACTGGGTCATCCCACTGTCACACCAACTTTCCTGTATCATCTCTGATGTCTTATAACTCCCAGACAACAACAACAACAAAAAACACCCTAGAATTTAAGCTATGAGTTACAATAATCTGTACCTAAGAATCACATCTCAAGAAAAATGGCAATAAAAAAACATGAAAATACAATTCCAACTGTGGAAAAAGGTCATTTTGAGACAAGGTTAGTAAGTGCATTATTTTTTAGAGGTGGCAAGTTGACTGGTCTGATGTTGTGTAGTAGTTAATTTCCACCTTTAAGAGGAAAACAAGGAATTCATTTCTTGACTTGCTGAGTGGGTCCCCTGTGCAGTGGTGGAGCAAGAGAAGTTCTAGTGTTTTGTTTAATGTCCACACTGCATTATGGGACATGACTGTATATTTTACCCACTGGGGTTTAGCGGGGATAACTTTCAACAAGCCATTAGGCCATATCACATCTCAAGAAAAATGGCAATAAAAAAACATAAAAATACAATTCCAACTGTGGAAAAAGGTCATTTGAGACAAGGTTAGTAAGTGCATTATTTTTTAGAGGTGGCAAGTTGACTGGTCTGATGTTGTGTAGTAGTTAATTTCCACCTTTAAGAGGAAAACAAGGAATTCATTTCTTGACTTGCTGAGTGGGTCCCCTGTGCAGTGGTGGAGCAAGAGAAGTTCTAGTGTTTTGTTTAATGTCCACACTGCATTATGGGACATGACTGTATATTTTACCCACTGGGGTTTAGCGGGGATAACTTTCAACAAGCCATTAGGCCAAAGCTGCTTTATGTTATTCCAACAGCATAAAGCAGACAGACATAATAACCCACACCAGCAGTGGCTGGTCTCTTTATCTCCTCACTGTAGAACACTGTCATTCATCAATATCCTTTTAGTTTCTTTTGGAAGCAACAAATGTGTCCCTCAAATGTCTGTTGTTGTTTCTGTTCCATGCCTTAATTCTGGTAATCTTTGTTATAACACAGATTTGGTGTACTGAGTTACCATATTTCCACACTGCTCATATTAGGAGACTGTTCCCTGCATTACTGTTATGGGAATGGTCACACTCTGGTGGCTAATTGGTTTTATGGTGCCTTATCGTCAGTTGAATCCTACGCTCCCTGAGGCGCACAAGATATTAATGATCTTTTACAGGGTTTTACATCAAAGAACAAGCATAGAAGAAAGGCCAAATTATTTGGTTGCATGAATTGTTTTGTTGGAAGTCATTGAGGGGGATCTCCTTAAGATGTGGGGAATATCAGAAAGAACAAACCAAGTTTTTCCAAAGATGTAAAGGCCGGGACACACCAAGCCGACTTCAAAGAACTAGCGGCGACGAAAGCCGACGGTGTTGTCACCTCACGTTGGCAGCGTCAGACCAAAAAGCTGCGCTCGAAAGGCCGGGACACACCAAGCCGACTTCAAAGAACTAGCAGCGGCAAAAGCCGACGGTGTTGTCGCCTCACGTCGGCAGCGTCGGACCAAAAAGCTGCGCTCAAACACACTGCACAGACTACAGCCGACGGCAAACTAACACGTGCGTTCTGCGCATGCGTGAGGGGAATTAACTGTCTATATCAGCAGCTATCAATAGTATACATTCGTCATTCAAAAGGAGAAACTGAAACAAAGATATACTAGATAAATCCAGATATATGAAACGTAAACAAAGCAGTGCTTGCTTACCGTTTTGAATATCTGTAAGGTTGATAACTTGAAATTAATCATTTTAAGTGGCTCATGTTGTTATGAAAACATTCGCGTATTAGAATGATTGGGAAAGATCATGTAACATTTAAACAGCCTTCTGTCTGTACCGTCTTCATTTAGGTGCTTGTTTTCATCACTTTCGCTTTAATTCTCGGGCACTGACTCTTTCGCTAAACTGAACATCCAATCAGAGCTCTCACCTGCGCCGACGGTCCCGACAGCCCCGACGCTGATTCAACATGTTGAATCGGGCAAACTGCCGCCGACGTGAGCCCGACGAGAGCCTACGAGCGGAACACACCAAACAAACTAGCCCGACCGTTGCTCGCCGTCGGCCCGATGATGGCCAACAGCCGACCGTCGGCTTGGTGTGTCCCGGCCTTAAGGGAGCACAGTAGACAGGATGCAGACTGGATAAGGGTCATTGGTCAGGGAGTTGTTGAAACTAGCGGAAGTAAGGTCAAGGAAACAACTGACTATACTATCAACACACTTAATGAAGGTGGAAAGGTGGATAGAAACTATATCCCCCATTAATAAACTAAAATTTTAACCTTCCACTTTCAGAGTTTCCCCACTTAATAATTGGGAACCATGCTTACATTACTCCAGCGAGGACTTTAGCTCGATCCGTCCCTCACTGATGTGTTTCTTTTGGCCTCTAATCTGATGTGAGATCATCGTAAGTTAGCTGGCCATTGAGACGTTAACCTCGCTCTAGCGCTAACTGATGCACTTCAGCCGTTGTGCCTTTGAACCAACCCCCTTCAAAGCCCTATCCCATCAGGAGAATGCAGATGTCATCATTATTTTCCTGGCTAGCTTTGAAACTCAAACCCCCTCATCTCTGACCTGCACATCGGAGCCCGGTGATGATGACAGTGAGAGATGGTGTCTGTTTGCTTTGCTTTAGTGTAGTGGAGCTACTCTCTGGGCATTTGAGCCAGACTGGGGGCTAGTTTCAGCCACTGGAGGCCAAAGTGTAAAGGAGGAGATGCTATCACACCAAGGAATGGAGCCAGAATGGTCATCAGGGACTTGAGTCCTGGATGGGTACGAGAAGGCCAGGAGGACCATGTTTGTGCAGGCTTAAGTCTGAAGAGTAGAGAAAAGGGTCAGGCTTTGCACTGTGACTAGCGATAGCCTCTAAAGAAATACTATATCAGGAACTGATTGAGCTCCTAATGCCTCTTGAAGGACAAAGGGTTTGGCAATGCTGAAATGTAGCCAAGGCCTTTCTAGATGAATAAAAGATGGTAGCACTCAAGCAGGTTCTGACTGAAATTCTAGCCTGAAAACTGTTTTCAATTCTTGCCACTTTCGTTTACAGCAATAAAAGTAGCCAGGAGTGGAAACAATGTGGAGAAAAAGGCCATAATGCCAACGTGGCCTAAAAACTTTTCATCCCAAAAAGTAATAATAATTATATCTCTGAGTACACTAAACCATTTAGTGTCTATTTTGTGAAGGCATCTACAGAATGACAATGATGTAGATGTCCTAGAGCATTGAAGGGTTTGGATTAGCTATGGTAGCTGTTAATATCTTGTCTGTTTCCTGATTGTACATATGCTGAATGACCTTGTTTCCACTTCATCATGGCAAATTGGGGCAGAGCTATATTTTACTCATAGCGGGATTTGACCTTTGACCTTATGGGTGAACAAGGTCACAACCCAGGTGGGGCATTGTCATCACTGCCATGCCATGGCAACTTAACCTCCAATTGGCCGGTTGGATTTCCAGGTGTGAACAGAGCTAATATATGAGTTGTCCGTCATGCTAAATTAACTTTTCTCTGAAATCGGCTCCATCAGGTTGGAGCTTGGAACCTTCAGATGATGAGTTTAACCTGATGAGGAGTTCAGAGTTCAGCTTCACTCACTGTCCATTTATAGCTGTGTGTGTCATCAGTGATGTGGTCTGACAACATCCGTGACTCATTATTAACCAAGTACTGCAAAGTTAGAATATCGAATCACATCGAATGAGACACAAATATTATGATTGAAGAACAGAGACTACTTGAAAAGTGAAAAGGTCCACGTGTAGTAAGAAGGGCTTTAGATGGTAATCAACATGACATTTCAAGCATTTTTGTAATAAGATAACTTCTTTGTTTTGAAATTAAATAATAGATTCATACTTTTTGCTTAAGTGATATTTAACTTTTGCTTAAACCTTATTAGGAGCAAAAATGTTGGTTGTCATGGAAATGTATTTTTGAAAACGGTATATAATGCATAAAAATGTATTTTTGTTTAGGAATTTATTTCACACATAAATTATCTGTACTCTGAAATCTATAATCAACACCTAGAAGATAAAAGTACCCTAAATTTCCACATTAGTTAGAACATGTGTATGACCCTCACTGGGGGTATTGTCATGAGTATTTATATCTTGACTGCAAAAGGACACTAGCCCTATTATAAGACACTAGCATATTATAAGTGTTACATAATGGAAAGTTGCCATAAAACACAACGGTGCGAGTACAAATTATAACAATGCTAATGCCAGATCCTAAATCAGATAAAGATTTATGGGTTTATATAAAGGTGCTGTTTTTATCAGCTTAAAAAACACTCATCTGTTAGTCATCTATTTTACATTTATATGGATTGTGTTTAAGACGAACTTTCTATGAACTGTAATTAATACAGTTTAGAACACAGAACTAATAATTTTGCACTTTGTAGTGCACCTTCAAAGTGAGAACAGTTTTTAATTACTGTCAGTATTTTCATAAATGTAGCATATTAATATGTTGTAAGAGCATATGAGCATTTCAAAACGTGAGGTACCCTCAACCTGGGATGCAGGTCAGATCGACTCTCATCTCAGCCACGAATGTAGATGAGCTCTCTAACGACACGTCCCTAGAGCTTTACGCCCCTTGGCAGGATATCCCATGATTCTCTCTGACAGCTGAAGCACCAGCTCCTTGACACGTGGAGAGATTTATCAGCAGAGGCGTGACACTCTGGAGTCCTCTGGAGAGACACAGATGAGAATGAAGGAACAGTGTTCTCTATTCACTGCTAATCAAACGCAACCTTTAAGTCTAATCACTTCACTGAATGGCTACACTTCCTGCTGCACAAAATTATGTTTTATTAACAAAGTTCGGGAGGAGCACGTTCAGATAATTAACCTAATTAACATGAGAGAAGCACATTCAGTAATCAACTCAATTAACAAGATAAGAGGTGTATATACACAGCACTGTTCCTTGACAGTTTTCTACACTCTAAAAAAAGCTTTGGGTCAAATATGGTCTAACCCAAGTGCGGGGTTAAAAATGTAATTAAAAAATGTAACCCAACAGTCGAGCTCAGAGCCCTCCCCCTCGGACAGCACGCCAAATACGCAAAACCTTTGCTCTATTTATTATATGTAAGTGTGAACTCGTGATTTGGATGTTAAAATGCTTTAATGTGCAGAGATGACTATTAATTGGAGCATTTGTATTAATGAGATGAACGCCAACACAATCATATTTATTCTCTGGATTTTATTTGAGACCTGAATTGTTGGGGGAAACAAGTTGAGATGCGGAAACTATGTATTCAACATGTATGTCGATGACAGTTATTTTATGTTTCATGAAAGTACATATTAGCCTAATATTTATGATAACTACATTATTTTTTGTAATGACAAATGTCTCAGCAATTGATTGAGCAGTTTAATATGCACTTTGGTCAGCAAAAGCGGCAAGAAAGTGGGCAGCATACACTGTAAAAAATGACTGTGATTTAACAGTAAAAAACTGTAAAAATGCTACAGTAAAAACCTGTTCATTGGTTATCAGTAAGTTTCCATACTATATACGGTGAATAACTGTAATTATATTTAATGTAATTTTACAGTAAAATACTGTTAAAATTATGGTTTTTGGAAGTGAAAAAGAAAGTCATTGTACAATTTACAGTGAAAAACCGTAAATTGACGCTCCCAGAACTCCGTGCATGACACTTCATATTTAGTTTTTTCGTTGAAATAACTATGTTTCTTCTTAGTTTTTTCTTATCTTCAAAAATACTGCAATATGCTGGTTTATTAACATTACATCAGTTAATGAAATAAGTTTTTTTATTTAAAGTTAAGTCTGTAAAACCTAAAATGTTGCTATTATATATTTAACGGTGAAGTTCTGGCAACCACAGCAGCCAGTATTTTACCGTAAATGTCACAGATTTTCTTACAGTGTACTTTAAGGGGTTAGTTTATCGAAAATGGAAATTCTATCATCATTTACTCACCCTCATGTTATTGAGCTCAACCCTAATGTGGAAGAATCAACTGCAGGAAGACATGACGTTGATTTCCCAGTTATATGTAATGCAGTGGGTGTCCAAATGAAGAAACCCAAGGCCATCAGGTGCTTCAGCCAACAATACTGGTTTCTGGTTGCTACAAGAGGAAAAAGAGTGTGATGCATGATGACCTCCATCAATTTCCAAAGGCATCTGAGGAAACAACCCAGAGACGCCATGAGAAAATGAAGAAACAGATGACTGCATCGCAGGCATCCTTTGGGAACCTACTAAGTGCATTTCTGGAAGGCACTTGAGAGTTTTCATATATTTGTTCTGTGGAGGTGTGCCCTAAATAGGACCTTGTTTCCATTTCATGTTCAGCAGTTCTCTCTTAATCTGTGGTTTTGTTTCTATATTTAATTATGACAATGCTTTTTAAGACACATTTTTTTAAGGTGAATTTGTGTCAACAACACAATTTAACAGGATATTTTTTTACAATGACATACTTTGCTCCAATTGTTTTAGATTTCAGATAGATAGATAGATAGATAGATAGATAGATAGATAGATAGATAGATAGATAGATAGATAGATAGATAGATAGATAGATAGATAGATAACAAAACAAAAGCACTATCCAACAGTCAAATACATAGATATGCCTCTAAATAGGTAGTTCTAAGAAATATGTGGAAGCTGCCAATGTGGGATTATACAGTATGTTCTCATCCATCAGTCGTGGACATCCGTGGGGAAGTTCTTGGCATATATTTTAGTGCCCTTCATTTATGCTCATATTGTGCAATGTGAATGCTGCTACACTGATTTTCACACAGAGATGCCAATTCTTAGGTTTTGGAAATTATACATTCTTCTCCATATGCACTTCATTCTCTCAAAGGCTTTTTCAACTTCTACTTCATTTTTGCATTTGCTAGATTCATTAGTGCAGTGAAGTAAAGCGATAAGATATAAGAAAGGGAAACGGGACCCCAAGCTGGGACCCATACTCATGTCACTCAAGGCAATGTTGTATCATATGTTGGCACACTGTCCACAAATATGGCTCCGGTGATGCAAGTGATCTTTAATATCTTTCCTCACTTATACTAGGTAAACAAGTCCCTTGCATAGTAAATCCATGACATCAATTAAGCCAGTAGAAGAAGCTTAAAAAAAGAACAGGTTTTAACTGGATCTATTCACAGGAAACTAATAAAGCCCAAATATATCCACACATCCTAACCAGCAATAAACAAAAGGAAACAGCCCATATCACACTACACGGAAGAATTCACAGAATGTAAGATATGTTTACCGCAACACATTTTATGTGACTAGCCTTTTACAACAATGGGATGTGGTTTACAAGAATGGATATGACTGAATTAAGATGACTTTACTTTGGATTGCCTATTAAAAACAATGCAAAAATGTTTTTAGGTAACCTAAAATGTGCTTTAGCAATATAAAAATTAACTGGTTTCATTTAAGTCAAAAAATATTATTTTATATGAAAATGTTATTAAATGTGAATTTAAAAGGAAGCAATATTGGTATATACTTGGCAGTTTCTGTTGGTCATATTACTTGTTTTAAAACTATAAATAGAGATGAAAATGACATTTTAAAAACCAAGCATGTTATATCTAGCACATTAGGTATTATTTATTCACTTTTCAGACTGTGTTGAATAAAAAAGGGTCAGATCCAGCCAAGGACATGCCAGCAAAAACTGGGACATCTGGTCTCCCTAAGTGAAACAAACCCTTTGCAATAGCCCAAAGGGCCTGGCAACATTTTAACTTCATCCAGAATCACTTTCTCACAGTTTTATTTGTACCTGTTTGTTCATCTGATTCAAATAATACCTTTAAATGTGGAAAAGCAATGAAATGCATTCATCTCTCTTGGGCACATGGTCTCTATGGCTAATCCCTTGAGATCAAGTGAACATGCGTGGGCTGCTCTTCCTATGAAAAGCCTTGTAAAAGAAAACTATGTTCCTTCCCTGAGTGCTCTGTAAAGCTTGATTGAAGACAGCAGTCGGGTTGTTGGAAATGATACAGATATAGCAATTCTTATAATATTAATGCAAATTCGTTTGCACATGTTTGGGAATAAAAATACTGCTTAAGTGTTTACATAAGTAGCATTCGCATATCATAAAGTGGTACACAGTATAGATATCAGTGACATTGCAGAAGATCATAACCTCTGTCACAAACTGTGAGATTTATGACACAGCATTCATTCTATAGGCCATAAACTTTCAACAAGATAGCGAGAGATGTGTCCACTACGGGAGACGGCACCTGAATGATTTAACCCTCTGCATTGCACAAGATCATGAAACGAGTTGAAGTATAGCTATTTTCAGCACTTACTTAGAGATAGACTACACTTAACCATTATAGGCTGTTTATCTTATTCCCTTGATGTGAATACAATATGATCAATGCAAAGTGATCAAGTGGATCAAAATCAAGTATAAAGCATATGAGGTGTTTATTTTTGCCTTATCATCCCATTTGCTCTGTTTGTACATTTAAGAACTATATACAGTAGTCTACGCTGAAATGATCTGCCTAAGAGCAATATGAGCCATCAAGAACTCGTACACTTCAATAAAGCATCTCACATTGATCTTGTACAAAAATGTCAGAGGGCACATAACACTTCGGAAAGGCCTTTCATGTGTTTATGGATTTAAGATAAATGGTTCTTAGCTATTTTTACTTCACATGTGTGAGCTTTTCAAAAGCAATTTTGCCTGCACACATTCCAGGCTATTTTTATGGGGCATGAAAACAAGACTCTTTTTCAGTGTCCAGTATTTGTGTGTGTGTTTCAGAAATTAAGATCATTTTCATGAAGTCAGTCCATAATGGAATTTACAGTATAAATGCCCGCTGGTCATGTCCTGTGGTTTATTTTTCTTGGTAAGTTACTTATAAATCAAGTCATTGTCACATATACAAGATTGAACCAGTCCACCAACATTGCAGTCATGTACTGACAGAAGAACATTAGAGCAATTATAAATGTTCCTGTAGAACAAACAGTTGAGCATTAATCTAGCAACACCAATCTTATGGGTTTGATTCCCAGGAAATGCATGACCTGAAGAAATATATTGTTAATGATGTCTCAAGTTGCTTTTGATGAAAATGTGTTTCAAATGCATAAAAATGTACAGAATACACTATATATTTTAGATATTATATGCAATAAATTCACACATTAATATATAATATACACATATAATATGTATGTGGAAAGCACTTTATAATAAAATAAGTTGTAAATATGATACTATATAGGGGAGGCTAGCTCTTGCACTTTTTACACTGAATATTTCTCAAGGTGGATTTATTTTGAAAGTCAATAGCCAAATACTTTTTTATGTGCTACAAAAAAAAAGCATATTGACAATCTTGGGGCATGTTGTCACATAATGTTGGCAACCAACCAGTTGACGGTAGCCATTGACTTACACAGTATGGGGGGGAAAATACTATGCAAGTCTACCAGCATGGCTACCAGCATCTGTTTGGTTCTGTTTGTGCTCAACAAGAAACTCGTACAGGTTAGAGCAAATGATGACAGAATTTTCATTTTTGGGTGAACTATCCCCATTGTATATAATAATGTGTAAAATTGAAAAATGTATGTGCAGAGTGCTTTAAAATACACTGTGAAAAGTGGTCATCTGCAATTGTTACCTTAAAGGTTTATTTTTACCTGATTTAACCCATACAACTTAGCTTTTCTGGCATAAATTAATGTATTTGGATTGTTTCAATGATGTTAAGTATAATTATTGACTGGAAAAAATACAGCTTATATGGATCATACCATTTTTAAGATATTTAACTTTACAAAAGATAGATAGATTAATGATGTCTCAAGTTGCTTTTGATGAAAATGTGTTTCAAATGCATAAAAATGTACAGAATACACTATATATTTTAGATATTATATGCAATAAATTCACACATTAATATATAATATACACATATAATATGTATGTGGAAAGCACTTTATAATAAAATAAGTTGTAAATATGATACTATATAGGGGAGGCTAGCTCTTGCACTTTTTACACTGAATATTTCTCAAGGTGGATTTATTTTGAAAGTCAATAGCCAAATACTTTTTTATGTGCTACAAAAAAAAAGCATATTGACAGTCTTGGGGCATGTTGTCACATAATGTTGGCAACCAACCAGTTGACGGTAGCCATTGACTTACACAGTATGGGGGGAAAAAATACTATGCAAGTCTACCAGCATGGCTACCAGCATCTGTTTGGTTCTGTTTGTGCTCAACAAGAAACTCGTACAGGTTAGAGCAAATGATGACAGAATTTTCATTTTTGGGTGAACTATCCCCATTGTATATAATAATGTGTAAAATTGAAAAATGTATGTGCAGAGTGCTTTAAAATACACTGTGAAAAGTGGTCATCTGCAATTGTTACCTTAAAGGTTTATTTTTACCTGATTTAACCCATACAACTTAGCTTTTCTGGCATAAATTAATGTATTTGGATTGTTTCAATGATGTTAAGTATAATTATTGACTGGAAAAAATACAGCTTATATGGATCATACCATTTTTAAGATATTTAACTTTACAAAAGATAGATAGATGATAGATAGATAGATAGATAGATAGATAGATAGATAGATAGATAGATAGATAGATAGATAGATAGATAGATGATAGATAGATAGATAGATGATAGATAGATAGATAGATAGATAGATAGATAGATAGATAGATAGATAGATAGATAGATAGATGATAGATAGATAGATAGATAGATAGATAGATAGATAGATAGATAGAT
>NW_015505898.1:792797-826221 GCF_001515645.1 Sinocyclocheilus grahami
GATAGATAGATAGATAGATAGATAGATAGATGATAGATAGATGGATAGATAGATAGATAGATAGATAGATAGATGACAGATAGATAGATAGATGATAGATAGATAGATAGATGATAGATAGATAGATAGATGATAGATAGATAGATAGATGATAGATAGATAGATAGATGATAGATAGATAGATAGATGATAGATAGATAGATAGATGATAGATAGATAGATAGATGATAGATAGATAGATAGATGATAGATAGATAGATAGATAGATAGATAGATAGATAGATAGATAGACAAACAAACTGTTGAACACATGACAAAAGTGATGCATGCTGTCACATAATATAAAATATTTTATCGCAATGGAAACCTAAAATTTTTGTCACTGGACATTTGACTCAACTCTTTTGTATTTACAGACATATAGACCGTTGTCCCTATATGACAACTAGCACTGGTGTCCCCTAGCCATTTCTAGAACTACCTGCATGTATAAACTACTTGTGGGTATTATAATAAGTAGTTATAGCAACATATACATTGTGTAACATGTACTCATTAATGTAAAGTGTCCCCTTTATTTTTCACTCGGACTCCACGTGGTCCTCCTGAAGGCCTATTGAAATGAGTCTGAAGCTCTGCAACAGCTAAGCGCTGGATAGAATTTCACATTCTATTTTTAAGTCCCCTGACTTGTGTCACAGGGCTATTTAAATGCCAACAGTCGTACTGTCAAAACAGCCTACATCAACATGATGGACCTGTTTGAGACCAACACTTATTTTTTCAACGATTTACGTTATCTCGAGGCGGACCATGGGACCTTGGATATGCCTGGAGTGTCCCCACTCTATGAGGGGAACGACAGCCCTCTGTCCCCGGGACAGGATCCGGTCCCGTCTGAGACCGGGTGCGAGAGCAGCGGGGAGGAACACGTCCTCGCTCCGCCGGGGCTCCAGTCTCACTGTGAGGGGCAGTGTCTTATGTGGGCTTGTAAGGTCTGTAAAAGAAAATCCGCGCCGACCGACCGGCGAAAGGCCGCCACTTTGAGAGAAAGAAGGCGGCTTAAAAAGATCAACGATGCGTTTGACGCGTTAAAGAAAAAGACGGTGCCCAATCCGAACCAGAGGCTGCCCAAAGTGGAGATTTTACGCTGCGCAATAAACTACATCGAGAAACTGCAGGACCTGTTGCATACGCTGGATGAGCAAGAACAGAGCTCTGACAGTGACCCTTACAACCATGTAAGAACATATCCGAGCCAAAACCGATCCATGCGCTCTGACAGCAGCTGGATCCACGTGGTGACACATGTCTTACTGCAACTAATGATTATTGATATTATGTGCTCAAATTCAAATAAGAGCAGTATTAATGCTTTCCATCATGATTGCCTGTTCAGGTGGCTCCCAATGAGTATCACTGGAAAAAGACCTGCCAGAACTGGCAAGGGATTCCAGATCATTCCAACTCCCAGATGGCCAGTCACCCAGAAGGTTGGTACAGAGAAACAAAGTTTTAGGTTTTAACATAGAGACACATTAAGGCTTTTAATCATTGAGGTCTGTAGATGCTGACTGTTAATGTTCCATGCGTTCGAGATGTGCGTAATGGTCTGCGCCTAGTTGCCTGTGCGCTTTTACTTGAGCGTAATTTTGCATGATTGTGCCTTACAGAGACAAAACGCAGCTACTACACACTGATCTGCCCAGTGAAAAGCTCGTGTTGGCTTAACCTTGAAAACTGCTATTAAATAATCCAATTTGAATCAGAAACTATAATTGCAGTGTCTATGGTTTCCAGATTTCGCATTTCCAGTGTCGGTGTAGTACGTCTGACTGAAATTATAGGGCAGAATTGTCTGTGCATAGTTATATTTGTGTATTTCCTTTTGCATACTTGACTTTTCGTAAGTGCCTGCGTTTAATTCTCTGTGCGACATTTTCCGTACATAATTCATTTGTGTATCCCATAAATCTCGCTGCATGCATACATTTTATTGCGTAGGCCTAAGTCTCTATGCACAATTCCCTGTAATTCCCCACGTGTGTTTCTTGATGCAAACTGATCCATGCGAACTTACCTGTTCCAGAAGCCGCAGTGGAGTCTTCAACGTCCAGCAGCCTTCGTCGCCTCTCCTCGATCGTTGACAGCATTTCCGCTGAAGAGACGAAAGCTCGCTGTCCGAACCAGATCTCAGAAAAGTGAAGCTCGAGCATCCACCTCATATTTCCTACGTATATTTATTTATTTCCATGAGCTAGTGTGAATGTTCTAAATGTAATAGGCAACACTTGGCAATAACGTTTGTTAAGAAGTCATTAACAAGCATGCACCAATAATGCATAACAGATCATGTTCAATTTAACAAATTAATATATATATGAAAATATGTTCTTAACAACATTTCTATATATTTATAGCATTTCTTGGCTTTCTAACTGTAACTATGTGATCTGTTAAGCATTGTATTATTAAATAATGTATTTATTACATTGCAAATATTATTATGAAGTGTTCCAATGTGATATTTAGATTTCATAAATGACCATTCAGTGTAGTTGTTGCAGGTAATTCCAGGTTAATTTCAGGGTCATTAATATCAGCTAAATTATTCCTGTCAATGTATGTAGTCTTCCTAAAATGTACATATTTTGTAATATATTGCTGTTACTTAAATTATTTTATAAATTAGCAAGCAAAATAGAGCACTTGATCACTACCGGATATCTTTCCAACATTAAACATAAAAATTTTTATTCAGCTTATTTTAACGTTTTAATTGTCATTTATTTGTTTTCACAATTTTTGTTATTTTAAGATTTTGAAGGATTTTACTGGTGATTTTAAGGTTTTGATATGCCTGCGCCTTGTGATGTCAAAATATACTTGCCTATTGTCTCATAAAATTCAATAATGGCATTAAACAATGAATACATTCAACCTTGTGAAGGTTTAAATTAATTTAGCATCTATGTAAAATCATCATACTCGTTCGGTTGAATCTATTTGAGTTGTAACATTAACCTAAAGGTCCCAAGCTGAAAGTAACAGGCATGTATGGCTCGCAAGGATGGCCAGCCACCAAATGTCCTCATTAAACCCATTGAATTAAGAGCCCTCTGTATTCCACCACCAGCCTTGACCAGTCAAGCCAGCAGTTCTCCCAGATTTACGAGTATTAAGGGAGTGTAAAGTATGACTGGCCCTGAAATAGACCTGGCCTTGCCTGTTAGTTCCAGCTGGCAGGGCAGGACTCAGGATTGGCTGCAATGAAACCTGCCATATCTGTCTCATGATCACAAGTAGAAGGTTGGTCAGGGGAAAATATTGCAAAGCTGTAAGCAACATGACAGCTATTATAATGTTACAGGCTGTGAGGGTTTTCCCCTTGAATGAAGTGTTGGGTTGCATCGCATTTAGTGGTCAGGTTTAATTTGCGAGTGTGAATGCGTGTGAGCTTGGCAATTATCCATCGGTAGAGCTGATTTGTTGGTGTTCCCAAGTTCCTCTGCAGCATTTCCATCTTGCACAGCGTGCTGTCTGTCAGTACCGGCACTCTGATCTTTCCATGCAACACACTACCACCTTTGACCTCATCACAGACACAAGTTAACTTACGTACTCAAACTCTCAAATGACTCGGAATGAGCAGTGATCTGCACAGCACACATCTGCATGGGAAACAAGGCTGTAAGGGGGAAATTCATATTTCATGAAATCCTCCAGAAATAAGAAAAAAATGCAATTTTATTATGTTAGCATTTTTAATAAAATGTGATTATAGATGTAAAACGTAATAACATACTGTATATATTCTTGTCTTTTTCACAATGTCTTTTATTTTGCTTTGAATACTATGTTGATTAAAAGCTCACCATAAAACCAGATATCTCTGTCTACAGTGTTGTTTTAATAGGATCTCAGCTGTAGAGATGGTGTGATTTTATTATCATTTTTTTTATTGTTAGTCATGATGCCTGCCTTTAGCAGATTCATTGCTTGATTTGCATATGAACATACTCTGAAGTACATAACAACTACAAATGTGTCATTAGTTTCCATCAAAGGGAGGCACAATGAATGTGATTATAGCATCATGCCATCTGGGAATCATCCCAGAGGAACATTTTATTGCTCAGAGGCCTCGAGAGACTTAATGGAGTCTTTGTTTAAGCATCAACTTAAGAAAATTCATTAAAGGGGTCCTATTATGCTCTTTTACAAAGTCTTGATTTTGTTTTGGGGGTGTACTAGAACATGCTCTCATGCTTGGTGGTTCGAAAAACTTACATTTACATTATTAAAATACCTTTCTCCCCAGGCTGGCATAAACGGCTCGATTAGTTCTGGCTTTGATGAAAGTCCGCCTTCCGAAAAACAAAATGTGTTGTGATTGGTTAGCTGTCCCAGTGCGTTGTGATTGGCGAACAGCTTAGACGGTGTTTCAGTACTGCCACGCCCCTTGCTCCGTCTTTCAACAAAAGCTTTTTGGCGAATCCGGCAGGACCTGTACTCCCTCATGTTGTGGAAGCTGTCCTCAGTAAATTGCGCAGCACACAATAGCAAATTGGGGTTATAATGCTCAGGGACAGAGTTAAAAAATAAATTGCAACCACTGTTTCCTGACATCATCCACTTTCGGAAGCCCAAACAAAGACGTTTGGGCACGGAGGTGAAAAAAAAAACAGCGTTTCAGGCGGTCGCGCAGCGTCGCGTTGCGCCACATCTTAAAAATTAAAATACATTATTTTCTATGAGTGTAGGCACACCGGCGGCGCCATTCTGCGTCTGTCTGCGGAGCCCAGCTATGTCGTCTTATACTTGTAAGAATTGTTCTAGACATGCCGAAAATTTGAAGCTACAGCACAGCAGCTCTTCTTCTTGGTTTTCTCTGATGCACTAACTCTGCAGCAGCACTTCTTCTTCATCATCTCGTCTGATGCACTCACTCAACCAAGCGTTCTAACCACGAGCTCTGTAGGCAGGAATTATATGTAATGATATTCTAATGGGCCGCTTTGTGATATCACAAAGCCCGGAAACCAACGCTGTAGTCCAAACGAGCTGTTCATTGTAGTTCTTGAAAAGGGATTTTTTAATAAACAAAATATCTCCCTTTGGAGTGGACTTTGAGATTTGTCACTTTCTAGATCTTTTTTATGCCCAAACATACACACTACACACACTGACTAAAAATTAAAAAAGTGAAAAAGTATAATAGGACCCCTTTAAGAAAAATACAATGAGATATAAATTATACAATGTTTTTATACAATAGAGTTTAGCTCAGATAGTGGTCATAATACTGAAATCTATCTATCTATCTATCTATCTATCTATCTATCTATCTATCTATCTATCTATCTATCTATCTATCTATCTATCTATCTATCTATCTTTGCATACAAAGCAAAATCCTCATGATTATTTTAAAGTAGCCTGGTTTGGTTTAAGCGATAATGTCTGGATTAAAACAGAGGGAAATGCTGGTAAAATACATAACTAAAGCTAAATTATTGGATTAAAGATTAAGTAAAAAGAAGAAGAAAAAAGTTGAGATTTACTGACATTCCTTTGAATGTCCAGTTATGGAGCCGTTCTAATGTCCCACATCACTGGAGCTGAGGAAACACTTCTTCTAGCTGCCAGACAAATGCTGTTGCCAATCACACCATCTGACCATGTGATCAAATATGATACTGTTACTGCTGGTGGAAAAAGTGCAGCCAATGGTTGCTGGTCTTGGCAGGCAAAAGAAGGATGGAGAAAAAAAACAAGAGGGTGGATGAAAAGCATGTCTTGTCATTGTTTTTCTTTAGATTATTTTTTAAAGATTTCATATATAGGCTACTCATTATCGATGGAAAAACGATAAAAAAATGTGCTGGGGGGGGGGGGGGGGAAAACAAAAAAAGGGGAATTGGGGGGGGGGGGGGGGGGGGGACAATCAAACGAAGGGGAATTTGAATTGCACATTTACTCCTAACAAACACTTGTAGAGAGAAAAAACTGTTAATAAAACATTAACGCTCACCCTCTGCCCTACACTTAACACAGTCCCTGACCCTTGACAAGAGCCCTCAGAAAAGCCCCGAAGTTCCCCTGAGACATCGCAATGTTCCCAAATCTCAGAGCGGGTTTGTGCGCTCACCCAGCCGTCTCAGGGACCCTTGCGCGTTCACCATATGCTTACGCAATCTGAGTTGGACTCAGTTATCGACTGCTGTCAGGTTTTCTCGTTGTCCATGTTGTTAACAGTCAATTGTCTTTGATCTGAACGACAGCTAAGCAGGATTATCGCTGGCCAATGTCTTCTTCAGCTGTGCGCAATGCAAACTACACCGGCTATTCGTGTTTTCTTAGGTGCGCGCGGTTCCCAGACACTGAAGAGGCCAAACGTTTTAGCACGTTGTGAGAAATATCCGCATTGTATCTTTATTAGCTGTCAACATTGATGGCTCGAGTAAGGACCTCTATACAGCAAAAGACGGTGATTTTAAGACACTTGATCAGTGTTACGGTTATAAACGATGTGTTTTTTATTGCGTAACTGCGTTTACGCACCATTTGTAACTGCTATATTCACGTAATTGAGTGATTACATTGAAAATGTTATCCAACAGGATGCAATGAAAATAAACATACTCAAATTTCAAGTATCCTCAAAAATACAGTATATAGCTACTGAAATGCTAAGTAATACCGTTTGTAGTAGGCATGTGATCATGGCCTTGATCAACCTCTAAATGAGTTGGTATAAATTCAAATGGTGTGGATTGCTGATTGTGTGTGATGTTAATGACATTTTTTTCAGTTTTTGAAGAAAAAGCTGGACAGTTAGAAGTCAATTATTTGCAGTTATTGTTAATTTCATACACACACACACACACAATTGTGTAATTATTATTTCAGGTCTTTGGGGGAAAAAATATTTTAATGCTTGTGACAATTTATTTTAATTGCTTTTTACAATTTCTTTCTCATTCTTATTCACAAAGTGGTATAGTAGCAGAGATCTTGCCACAAAGTTGCTAATGAGCTACTTAAAAAATGAATGAGCTTCAACTTAACTAACACGGACACGCTGCTTCTGACACCTTCATCCACAGTCCGGATCTTGAGTTGTGTATCTGCGTGAGTGTGTGCCTCTGAAATGCTACACCAGCCCTTACAGCTGGGCCGCATCTGCAACGCTGCTCTTTCCTCAAGCGTAAAATTAGCCAGCAAACTCTTAAACATGGAGTCATTCTTGACCGCTTTGTTTTGAGATAATGGAAGCTACATTTATTAGTTTAGTTCAAATTTTTTAATGCATTTTTACTAAAATGAAACTCATCTCTCCAACTTTCAGGGGGCCCATGCAGATATATATCTGTGGATCTTAACTATATATGCAATCAATTGTGAACACTTTTAAAGACTTTAAATATTCAATACAAATTCAGGGACAAATTATAAGACAAAATGTGAATGGCTACACGCACACAAAAAAAAGACACAAAAACAAAAACCCTGATGTAAAGTAAGATCTAAAGTAGTCAATTAAAGCAAGAGTTTCTTCACATGAATGTTTATTGATGATAATTCCCTCTTGTAATGACCGTTGCACTGTTGAACTGAGTGAGAAACCACCCCTCCACACAGATGTGGGAAACTCAGTAGGGGTGTTGGGTTTGGGTGGGGATCTGGTGAGGAAGGGGGGTCTCTGAGCCCTGCCTTGGCCAATAGGGCATGGTCAATATGGTTGACCAGTGTGGGCCCCGGCATATAAGAAGGGCTGTATGGCACCAGAGAAACCACATCGCTCAGAGGTTGCCCCCTTACAGATCTCCTACATCTACACAAATCTAACCAATCATGGACGTATTCTCTACATCCCAGATCTTCTACGACAGCACCTGCTCCTCGTCGCCTGAAGCTTTGGAGTTCGGCCCCGGAGGGGAACTGGCGGGGTCTGAAGAGGACGAGCACGTCCGGGCCCCCGGGGCCCCACACCAGCCAGGTCACTGTCTGCAATGGGCCTGCAAAGCTTGTAAGCGCAAAGCCAGCACGGTGGACCGCCGTAAAGCCGCCACTATGAGGGAGCGCCGCAGGCTGAAGAAGGTGAACCATGCGTTTGAGGCACTACGGCGCTGCACCTCGGCGAACCCCAGTCAGCGTCTTCCCAAGGTGGAGATCCTGAGGAACGCCATCCAGTACATCGAGAGCCTTCAGGAGCTCCTCAGGGAACAAGTGGAGAACTACTACAGCCTGCCAATGGAAAGCAGCTCTGAGCCCGCCAGCCCCTCCTCAAGCTGTTCTGAAAGCATGGTAAATATTACTCTCTTACTCTTCAAGTCATACTGTGGGGTTTCGATGGATTGACATCATACTGAAGATCTGTCAAATCTAAAATACTCCCGTTTCCTCTCCTAGAGGGAGTTTTCCAAAGGTCAGGGCCCAAATGCACAGAAAATCCTTTTGAATGTTGATCTTTAAGGGATTCCATCTTTTTATGTATCTAGACAAGGTCTGTGTCCTTGTCTGTCTATGTTTTAGTCTTCATGTTTTATCTCAATAGCATCCATCAAATGGAGTAAGGGATGCCTCAGTCTCAGCATGACAACAATAAATTGCTGCCCACATCTGTCTCTTTTTATACGCTAAGATATAAGCTTACTGCTTTTTATCAGGGAACTTTTACAGTATATGTGGCACAGTGCAACATATAGTATTGATTTGTGGCTAAAAAATTCATAGAGTTTATTAAATCATCGTTGTTGTGTCTGTTTCAATGCTCAGTCAATCTACAATATGCTATATATGTTAAAGACTCAATACATGTTTGCTAATGACACTAAGATGCATTTTGCTAGCACTGATAGCATTTATGTTTATATTGTTTGCATAAATTTGTCATATTCTTTGATTTGGACCTTACAGTTTAGAAAAAGCTGCATAGTTTTGCTAATTTAGCTTGGTGCTAATCATTCGGCTAATTATTTGTTGACCAGGAAAGGTCTTCTAGACTCAGTTGTTCTGAATTAGCTATGATGCAAATAGTAATTGAGATGTTACCACATCAAGCACATTTTTAGGTTGACTGACAAAGCATTTTTGTTCATGAACTTTTATGTAACCAGGAAAAAAGTCTCACTGGGATTAAAATCTCTACTGCAAGAGTGACATTGACATTTATATTACACTCTCAGAAAAAAAGGTACAAAAGCTGTCATTAGGGCGATACCTTTTAGGTACTAATATATACACTTTAGGTACTAATATGTACCTTTAAGGTACCAATATAGACTCTTTAGGTAAAAAGGTGTGCCTTTTGAAAAGGTACTGCCCCAGTGACAACTTTTGTACCTTTTTTTCTGAGAGTGTAGAGACTTCGAACCATTTGTTGACAAGGATAAGCCTTCCAGATGTAAATGTTCGGAGTTAGTTAGTTTGTAAACTTTTAATCAGGTAGAAAATTCCCTGAGATTAAAATGTCTTTTGCAAGTGACCTGGCCAAGAAGGCTGCAGAGTTCAAACAGCAATGCTACAAACAATGTGAGATGTTGATTCACAGAACATTTCTGACAAAATCTCAGTACAGGGTTTAAGAATGGAGGATATAGTGATGGCTTTCCCACTGGACTCTTAATAGCCTTAATAAAGCCTCAGTAAATCCATCCAACAGAGACTGGCAGGAAAGTGACGGCCGTACCGCATTCCTGGCTGACTGCATGAGCTGCACTGCTGCCAAGATTTTCTGCAGATTTACTCAGAGAAAGTGTCATCTTGCACAAACTGGTGTGGCTTCCACTGACTCAATCAATTCGCCACGCCTGAAGCCCAACATAGCGTGGGAGTCCCTCGCAAAGTAGCCATCTTGTGAAAGAAAGAGATCCAGTGAAGTGCACAGACTATGCAGTGCTGCACAAGTTGTTGTAGAGGAAGAGAACCAATCCATGTCACATATAAATCATGTTCACTGCTTTATAATTATGTATATGCTGATGGAACTTTTTGTGTTCTACACTTTAGGTTGACTGCAACAGTCCTGTATGGCCTCAGATGAATCCAAACTTTGGGAATAACTACAACTTTGAAGCACAAAATGGTAAGAAATAAGATCATTAAGTCTTTATGAAGTCTTTGTGTTTGTCACTAATGATGCCATTTCCTCTTTCTTCATTAATCCAGCTAGCGCAGTGGACAGAACTCCAGGAGCGTCCAGTTTGCAGTGTCTGTCCAGCATCGTGGACAGGCTGTCTTCTGTAGATACGGGAGTTGCAGTGGGAATGAGGAACATGGTAGGTCTCTCTCCGACTGGAAGTGATTCCCAGTGCAGTTCTCCAGACAGTCCCAGCAACAGACCAGTCTACCACGTCCTGTGAGAGGGAGGGAGTGAGACACTCCGGCCTGGTTATCTGCTTCCACAGAACGCTCTGCAGAATCTGAACGCCTGTCATTCACATTGCATGTTTATTTATGAAGTATTTTGGATCATTTGATAATGCTTTCAGATAACAATAAGAATTTAGTCATTGCAAACCTCCATTCAGCACAAAGATTTTCCTCAAAATCATGGCTAAAAATGCAAAACAAATCTTTACATTCTGTGTGGGCCTGGTTATAATTTGGTTTATGTGCTCGTGCTTTATATGGTCATGGCTTAAAAAAGCCATACTATCCATTAAAATATGTCAATGTATAGACAGTGGATCTTTTTACCATGTTGACTGACTGTACAGCTGAACTGCATTGAAACTGGTTTTATTTATCAATAATAATCGTTGAGGTACTTAGTAAATGCTGTTTTTTAATATTAGCCTACTTAATGTTATCCACGACCTACCATTCTCTGTGTTGTAAATAAGATTGTACATAATTTAAATGACTGCTATTGTATTCATGTAATGTTGTTTCTGTCATATTTAATGAACATTCTTGCATAAAATGACTTTTTCCACAATAATACATTTCACAAATATTTTATTTAATTATACCATTTGTCACTATTTGACTTGAAATGAGGAATATAATCCTCGGGTGTTTTTCAAATGCGTCTATCCGTAAATATTGACTGCAGCTCTGTCCCAATTATACGCCATTTGTCTGCTGCTAGAAAATCATGGGTGCCAGAGGAGGACAGTTGATAGTGTGATGAGTTGGATGTTGAAAAAAGAGAGAGAAAGAGAGGAAATGAGCTCTGTGTGCCTGTTTGCTTAATGTAACAAATGTTACACATCATTCACACCTTCTTAATACCATTGTCATGAACAAATGGCCACATGCTGACACTTCAAGGTGCTGTGTGTGCGGGTAAAAGAGAGAGAGAAAGAGTCTTTGCACACAAGAACATTAGCTGCATTAGTTTAGTTTCATTTGAAGCCCACAATATTGGGTAATGTTAAATCAGATGGTTCGTGTGTGCAAACTTAGCTGTTTTTTTTTTTGTCATGTCAATATATATTTATGGGCCCATCATATACAGTATGATCAAAGGTAAAACTGAATCAGATTTGAATTAATTAAAATAGAAGTACTCAGAGACCGAAATTAGTATAAAAATGTATAAATAAAAGTGTTATAATGTGAATCTTTGTATTTTATCTGTAAATACTATTGCTATTCAATTAAAAAAAACATCAGCAAACAGACTCAGACTTCAAAAGTGACATAAGATTATATGTAAATGAAATGTTAAAAATGGAAAATACATCTTTAACTTTAAATCGCAGAGTGATGATTTTTAAATCTGTGAAAAGTAAAATAAAACTAGTAAAATACAACAGTATTTTATTTTTGTTCTTGATAGTGAATCAAATAGAGAAACACTTAACCTTAAAAAACCTAGAACCCTCATTAAAGTAGTTACTTTCACATTATAAAAGATGCCTATTCAGCCAAATTTTCTCTTGTAAAGAGACTCAGAAATGCATTAGAGGATCTTTCACCGAGAGTCTTTCAAACACTTTAAGTACAGTAGATTCAATTTCAGTAAGCAATCCTGTCGCCCACCTGGCTATAACTCCAAACGCAACGCAGGAAATATCCATGGCTAAAGCTACTATAATCCATTAAATTACTCATATATTAAATTTATTATTAAGCCTTTAAAAGATTTGAACCTTCCATGGCTTGAATAGCATAGCATCATAGTATGCTCTGACAGCAGTTAAAAGCTTTTCACTGTATGCCATAAAAGGGAACTGTTCCCACTTTTAGTGTGCATTTAATTCTTAAAGTCATATTCTGTATTGGCACATATCGTAATGTCGTGACAAAAAATATATTGTGTTTATAGATATAGTTCACTGAACCCACGTTGACCTTTTTTTGACAACAATGCACAAGTAACCTTTGGCCACCAGAGTGCAGTACTTTCTCAGATGCATTTACTCTGGTAGCCAAAGACCTCCTATGCGCCGTCAGCTTTCAATATCTCACGCATTGGTAAACAAAACGCTGTATTAAAGTTTGTAGGGAAGAAAACCTTTTAAAGTAAGATTTCCTTTTATCAGTAGCCTATATTAGTGTGACAACTGTTGACTGATATCAACAGGTTATCGGAAGCAGTAACTCTTCACCTGCACTGGTTTTACAAATACATTTTGTTGTAGCAATCTCATCTTTTTCTAGAAGAGAAAAAAAATTGTATTTGGGCAATTGATACAATAAAGGGGAAAAAAACATTTCATTTTATTATGTACACAAAACTGCTATTCCAACAAGATCAGTTCCAGACTGTCAATCTGTGGTGCATTAGTGGTAGAGATTTTCAGTGACACTGCAGGTTACGTTAGTAGGTGGCAGAGGCGGACAGTAACTAAGTACATTTACTTGAGTATTGTACTTGAGTACACTTTTTGAGTATCTGTACTTTACTTGAGTATTATTTTTTCTGGAAACTTATGACTTTAACTTCACTACATTTGAAAGACAAATATTGTACTTTTCACTCGATTACATTTCTATCATGGTCCTCGAAGTAGAAAGTCATTACTATGTAGCAGCTTTGAAAGTCAGTGGGTGATTGTTTTCTTCTCTAAAACGTGACTTTCTTTTTTTCAGACAGTTTATCAGTAATCACTCTTACATGAAGTGATTTCCCAGCCTTTTTTGAACACTGACCAGTTCCAAATGTGATATTTATTTACAACTGAATAATAAAAAGTTAATATTGTGGTATATATTAGACACGATATTGTCTGATTTTGCTAAATTGTGTAAGTAAAAATATTACCTATAAAGCCACAGTAGAACTGTTGTGCGTCTCCTAATAAAACACAAAAGGTGTTGCACTGACCGTTCTGTGTGTGACATCAAAGCACTGCAAAAGCGACTAGACAGCATTTCAAATGTTTGTTTTGATGGCAAATAAGTCTTGCTGTTTTGCTTTTTTGTTAAAGCAGTGTTGCTGTTGTAAAGTTGTTCAGCTACAGTTGTGTTGGTGGGTTTTAAAGCAGGTTTGATCCCCCCCCCCCTGTCCTTATCACTCTGTATATTACAGCAATTTCACTGTCCACTCTGTTCAAATGTGGATGAATGGCTACACATAGATGTGTGCACACACTGTCAGAGCTGTGTGAGATCACTACCATCCTGCTTTTGTGGGGGTGGGTAGGGGTGTTAATTTTTTCCCCCATAGGTTTTTAACATTCTAAAAGCTCTTTATTCCAAAGATACAAGCTAGTCAGTGTATTCAGCATTGCAAGTTATTTCAGAGGCATTGCAAGTATTACATACAACAATAATAAAACAGTGCATTGACATAAAAAATGAAATTTACTTTTGGTGCTTAAGTACTTTTGTACTTTTACTTAAGTAAAAATCTGTCTTTACAACTTTCACTTGTAATGGAGTAATATTTGACCAGCAGTATCTGTACTTTCACTCAAGTAACAGAGTTGTGTACTTTGTCCGCCTTTGGTAGGTGGTGGAGACGATTCATTGTGTATTAGGAGCGAGTCGTTGAATCACTCAAATAAATTATTCATTTCGGAGACACAACGGTTGATTTTTCTTTGGCTTCGTCTGTCTTCGACAGTCTGTCTTCCAAAATTGAGACAACATTGTGTCTAAAATGTAAGTTTCTCTATATTAACTTATTATTCATCGGACTGTTGTAGAAAAGCACTATGTTGTTGTATCACGCTCATATAAGAGAGTGCTGAGGCCCGTTTCAGAAAGGAGCTTACGTGAAAAGTACGTTACTCAGAGTTTCCCATCTCAGGGTAAATCAACTCAGAGTTCAAGTCTCAACTCAGCGACGGTTGAACCTCCTTCCTTATTTAAACGGGCCCCAGGGCATTTCAATCATATGTGGCTGTTTGAAATCTGAATGGCATTTTGATAACAGTAAAATATACTCAAAAATCAGATTGTTACAGAAAAAAAGAAATCAGCTAAAGGCTTGCGTTTTTGATCCAAATTTATTTTGACTGTTTATTTTGACAGTTTGCCATTTCGTGTTAAAATAAAATTAAACAAAATACATAAATAAATAAAATGTTTGCTCCTAATGAATCGCATTCTGTTTTTCGGATACTTTGCTTTGGAACGACCGAAATAACCTTCTTGTAGCCATGTCCTTCCTGCGAAAATGCTGTTTGAAATGTACCTAACTGTTACATCTAGCTGCTGATATTCAGAATGGCAGCACTGTTGCTCATGAAATATTGCTTAAAGGGGTCATATGATGTGATTTAAATTTTTCCTTTCTCTTTGGAGTGTTACAAGCTCTTGGTGCATAAAGACGATCTGTAAAGTTGCAAAGACTAAAGTCTTAAATCCAAAGAGATATTCTTTATAAAAGTTAAGAGTCGATCAAATCAGAGCACACCTCGCTTTTTTAGAACGATGAGCTTTGTAAAAATCGACGCGTTTCAGAAAGGCGGGGCATAGAGGAGAAACAATAATGTACATTATATGGAAAATAATGTGTTTTTTTTACCTTAAACCGCATAAACACCAAATACACAACATAATGTTCTTTTTAGCAACGTCATATGACCCCTTTAAATACATAAGACAGGGATTCACCACTTTTTTTGACCAATGTTTTTCCAAAAGCATCACATGATATATCTAGTTGTTTATTACTTTTTTAGACATTTGTCTGCCAATTTGAATGTCAAGTGTTAATTTTCGGTATGAATAAATCATGACATTTGTGTAAAAATCTCAATTAGACAAACAATAATAATAACAGGCGGAGAGACTAGTAATATGAATGTGATTTAATGGACAATTAATATTATGATCCCTTCCCCCCTTGAGGAAGACCATTTCGTCTTCAACAGCGACATTTGCAGTCCTTTGACTGATTCTGTCATGCTGACTGGATTTGACTCAACACAAATCCTCGCCAAAACCTATATCTAATGAAATATTTTAGAGCAAAACACAACTTTATTATTAAAATAGTGTACATTTCCTTGACTTACATAGACCTATAAATCACATTTTTTAAATTCATTGAGATTTGCAGGTGATGAGGCAAATCAGACATGAAGGATTTAATGTGGGTTTTAATTATTCATGTTTGATCTAGTTCAACATAAAAACAAAAGTGTCCTGATCTGCTGAAATTTATGTTGCACGCTTTAGATGTATCTGATTTAAAATTCACCAGACCTACAGTTCCGAGTGCAAATCCACTTTGACTTACGTAAATCAATGTACCGCCGTGGGCGTACTTTTCCCAGTGATAAATAAATTATATTAAAAAAGGTCCTAATTAGAGGTTTTACCAATGTATTTAATCTGTTGTTGTCAGGATTTTGCTCAGCTGTGTGGATTTTCTGCCAAAGAATGTTACATTGACAGTATTTATGAGCATTATGTTTGTTTACTCTTTTAGCACAGATTTGAGAAATTAAAAAGCACATTAACAACTGGATCACATCAGTAATGTGTACATATCCTGGTGCTTTTGTCCATAAACTTCTCCCATGTAGTTTCAATGTTATTTCAGTAAACATATAGAGTGGAAATTTAGAAAAATACATTTATTGGCTCAACTCTTAAAATATAAGAGTAGTATATTTTTAGCTGACTTGCCAGATTATACATGGCAAAAATTCAGTGTTTATAAAAAACAACAATAATACTCATAAGAAAATAATACAACTAATTTTACCCCTAATAACAATATAATATGCACAAAGGAGGGATGAGCTGCTGGGTTAATGAATATTAATCCTGTTGTGTAGGTGAGTAGAAATACTGTATATTGTGCTCAACTTATTCTCTTATTGTAAAAGAATTATACTGCACAAGCTAGTGACCTTCAACCTCTGTTAAACACATCAACTGGTCATTTCTATGGATAAAACTGAATATTGTCTTACTTTTGCATCAGTTTACGAATTCTTTCTGAAGACTTACCCTAACTCAAAACACATATTCTGAAGAAAATGTCACTACTGAAAAACATTCCGGCTCAATGAACAAAGAAAGTCTAGCAGGAATACTTAACTTTCTGCAGGTTACATTACGCAAGTAGGTGGTGACAAGTGGCATGTGTCTATCACTTTGTGTGTATCGAGTGAGTCACTGAATTGTTCACTCAATCGCTTTGTTTAAATCTACTGATTCATTTAGGAACGACGCACTACTAACACGAAACAGATTCTGCTGTGGTTTCATTTGCAGCTATTTTTGCTAACAGAGCAAAAACGGACTAACGGTATGTGTTTAAAATGTAAGTTACTTGATTTGAGCTTTATCTTTATTGAATTGTGTTGATTTATTGTTGCAATATGCAGTTGCTAAGGTGTTCTAAGTTGTTGTTATCATGTTCCTATGCATTTGCTATAGGATGTTCTGAATGGTAGGTAGTTCAGAAACAAAGATTCGAAGCTTTGCATACACACACATATATTTATTTATACAAATATATAATGTATAACAATTGCATATCACTTGGTATTTTTTTCGCTGTATAATAATATCAGCTTGTTCAACCTCAAAAATGCAAGTCATTAATAAGAAAGTTTGTAAGTAAACATATAAAAGGGAAGAGAATCCATTGAAATGAATTGATTGATAATCAAGGATCAAATCACCTTCACAGCTTGGAGTGATTTTGTCTATTAGGATGACACGCTTACATGTTACCCACAGTCTAAGATTACTCAAAAACCGACCAACAAAGGAACTAATTTAAGTATCTACCAAAGTCCTACGTCAGGAAAACCATCAAATCAAATTACATTAACACATACAATATTACCTTTGATTACTGGTGGTCTTCAACTACTTGCTGATTTACAGTTTTGCTTCTATAAGACTTTAACTAACAGTACAACTACAGCACTGCAATGGATAGACAGTTTGTGTTGAGGGAATGAAGCTGTGAAATAAAAATGCAATTTTATAAATAAAAACAAAATGCAGTGGCTTAATGCTTGCTTTTTAAATTGATTGTCAAAACAGGACAATGTTACAATGTTTCTAGTGAAGGAGATGGTTGGTTATGTGAAATAGAACATGATACAGACCACAATTAATAATCTTTCAAACCTCTGAGATAATAAACTTGAAAATAGAACTTTAAAATAACAAAATACTATAATGATGTACCTCCATTTGTAGATATCATGTATCTGTGTTTGACATTCCGTTTGTCCTCACTATGTAAATAATTTCATAATATCATGTCTGAACTATATAAATGTCTGAACTTAAAAATAATATTTCTGAATTAGAATGAATTTCAGTAGTGACATCACAACCATAAAACCGCATCAAAACTCTACAGCTGTCATGAATGCATGACCTGTTAAAGGTGTAGTGTGTCATTTCTGTGCCACAAAACACAATTGCGAAAATAAGTTCTGTTTCCAAATATTTCTGCTATTGGTTTCCAAACATGAAGTCCTGCCCCAAACTCATGCTACTGGATGGATGCACAAACAAAATGTGCAAGGTTTTGATATACCAATGCAGTGTTTACACTTTTTACTTATACTTTAATTTGTATATTAAGTTGAATTCTGAGAAAATGTATGCAAAAATGACACACTTTACCTTTAAATATATGTTTATATATATATATATATATATATATATATATATATATATATATATATTTACATACAATAAATGTTCAAGATAATCTCTGTCAATGGCACTGTGATACAGTGATCTCATGAGAACATTTTGTGCAAATGATGTTATGGTTTAGTCTGACTTTTGTCACATGGTGCATAAGATACCATTTTGAAGTAACTTTATGCTCTTAAGATTAATTTCCACACCTAAAATTAACTTTTTAACCATAATTTGAAAGTAGGAAGTGACAAAACAAGTGTTATTGCTAAATCTCCTTTCTTTACAAAATATTCTTTGCTACAATACGGTATAAAATACCTCAGTGTTATCCAATCAAGGACGACTGACCTAAAAAGCGCTTTCTATTCACAGCGACACCAGCACCAAAAGAACCCTTCTAAAAGTTACTGTACAGCGCTGTGGAAACAAAATTATAACAAAAGTAAAAACAAATCATTGAATGCTTTAGAAATGTTGAGAAAACGCATTATCACAAAACTACAAGAGGGACTTTTTAAGAGGGTCAAAACTTGTAATTGGTTCCGGACAATTGAAATATGAACAAGTGTATAACCATGTATTCAGTGCTAGCCTTCCTCTATGTCATCATGTACATTTTTCCAAGCACCAATTTGGAACACATATCATGGAGTTTTCAACCTTTTTGAGTTGTAGGTAGTTGACTGAAAGAGGATAGTCTTCACTGGAGAACAGTAAGGGTCCTCTTCTGAGATCTCTTGGACCTCCTTATGACTGTGAGTGAGTGTATGCCAGTCTCACCCAGTGTCCTCTACTTTTTCTTCTTTTGGAATAGCCTGTGAAAAACCGAAAGGACAAAAGCTGAGAGACAAGTTGAAAGGGACAGTCAAAATGTTTGTTGGTATTTTTGGCTATTTACTTTATAACACGTAATGTAACAGGCTGGACCACTATGGCCCAATGTCTCAAGGGCAAGTACCAGTGTTGTAGTCAAGACTAGCTAATTTGGCTGAAAACTGAGTACAGTAGGTTGAATCTGATTCAAGATAGAGACTAGAAGAGTCAAGGCCAAATGCTACAGAGTCTATGACAAGACCAAGACCATAAACATCTGGTCTTGGACTCAAACTTGAGATGGGCTTGCTTTATAAGATGCTTCATTTTACACAAAAGGTGGCATCACATGTATCCTTCACAGACAAGGCATTTCCAGAATGCATTATGACAAACATTGAAGCCTTGAACATATTGTACGTTTTCTGCTGATAAAGTTCCATATTTATTTGTTGGCAGGTCATATAAAGATCACCTATACGATTTGGCCCATTTTATATTATTTTTGCCACATGCTTTTTATTTGTTTCACAGAGATCTTTTCACGTATGAGCCCTCTTTTTTAAGCAAGGAAAAATCTAATTTTGGATGGTTCCTACAGCATATTTTTAGAGTAGGGTCTACATCAGTTTCCTCCAAGGTCCCCCATTGTTAAAGTCAATACATGCAGACCTCTGAAACCCCCCAACAAGATAAGATATTTCCTCTTGTACTCCTGCTGAAATAACAAAAATGCAAGTTTCTTTTAGACACAGACATTTTTATTAACAGAAACTACAATTGAAATCCCTTGTCTGCATTTTGCTCTCTTTGCTCTTATTTGTTTTTCACATGTGTGTGTGTGATTCAGGTATACCCTACGTTATGGGGACAAAATGTCCCCATAAAGATGGCAATATCAAAAATCCTTGTCCTTGTAGGGATATTTTTTGGTCCCCATGAGGAAACAAGCTTATGAATCATACATAATGACGTATTTTGAAAATCTAAAAATGCCTTTTTTGTGTGTGAGGGATAGGTTTAGGTGTTGGGTTAGGGTAAGGGGATAGAAAATACAGTTTGTACATAATAAAAATCATTACGCCTATGGAATGTCCCCATAAATCATGGAAACCCAACATGTGTGTGTGTGTGGATGGTGTGGTTTAGACAGAGTGCTGTCTGGTCACTGTGGCTTTGCTGTTTAGTCGGCATGCCAGTCTTGATAGGGGATGATCTGGGCTGAGCTCTCTTCCCATGATCCTCTTGCCCAGACATAATGTCCCAAAAATACTCAGCAGCTCACAAGCACATATGATTTTACAGCCAAGGATTTAGCCACAAGCAAGAGATAGGCTACATAAGATATTCCAGATGGCCTTTGGTGACAAGAATAAAGAGGCCAGCACCTCTGTTAGAAGTGTATCCACACGGACGCGCTTTTGAGTCAGCACTGCTTATAGCTTCATTTTAGGCTTGGCTTGTTTCTATGGCGAGGTTAACTTACAACACTGCCAACTATACTGCTGCTTAGTGCTAAGTGTGGTGTGAGGAGGCAATGAGGCGAGAGATGGGCCGAGTATCATTAATACAAGGAGATGTGCTTTGGTCTGTCTGGAAAAGACTCTGACTAATAGAATTCTCTCAGATTGTGGAGCATTTGCAAAGACGAAAGAAATCTTGAGGAAATGAGAGTGCTGTTATTTCATAACAGTGATAATGGAAGTGATAAAGGATGACTACTTTCTCTTTTTAATATTGAAGGGGAGATACTGTTTCAGAAGCTAATATGGGATGTGACAATGACTTATCAATTAGCACCAAATTGAAAAAATGTCAGTACAAGAAAACAAGAAGCTTGTATGTAATAATGCATATGGTTATATATAATACATGCAATTTGTGAAACATATAATAAATAAAAAGGAATACATAATGACTTTTTACATAGTCCAGTTGTGCATTATACCTTATGTAGTCTTTACATAATCTGGCCTACCTTTTCATAATGCATTGAAATTAGCATATAATATATGAACTGTTATAGGGATTGGGCAAATTGTATCATTTTCAATGTATAATAATATAATTGTCAGTTGAGAACTGATTGTAATGAGTACAAGGCGTTAGGGATAGTTCACACAAAAATAAAAATTCAGTCAATTTACTGACCTTCATGTTGTTCCAAGCCTTTATGTCTTTAATAAATACTATTGGTTCTACAAAACTTCTCCTTTTATGTTCCACAAAGTCATACAGGTTTGAGTAACATGTGGGTAAGTAAGTTTCGAATTTTCATTGTTGGCTGAAGAATATCTGCATTATAGTCTTATAAGAAGGGATAGTTCAAAAAATTCTGTTTTCATTTATTCACACTCATGTTGTCACAAACCTGATGCCTTTGCATGTGGAACACAAAATAATATATTTTGAGCATTGCTGTGATCCAAACCACATTTGACCCCAGTGACATTTATTTGAATGTATAAAAAAAATTTTATGAGACATTTTTCAAAATATCTTCTTTTGTGTGCCACAGCAGAAAAAAAGTCTGCTGCATATTTAGAACAACATAAGAGTGAATAAATGATGACAGACTTTTTTGGGTAAACTATCCCTTTAACGTAAAGCATTACCAAAACAAATGGTTCCATCAGTGAGATTTGCAGACTTAAAGGGGTCATATGATGCTGCTAAAAAGAACATTATTTTGTGTATTTGGTGTAATGACCTGTAATAAAATATTGATTGATTTCCCATCTAAATAGTTCTTAATTTTGCCCTTAAGTGTGATCCTTCGATGTCTGGACAACTGCCTGAGAGGCAAATCCCACTTATTGAGCTCAGTCTGTGAGGTCATCAGCACTGCTTGCCAGCTGCTTCAATTGATTCATTATTTCACATTATGACATAACAGCTGAGTTTCAGACACAATAGCGGTCTGTTTTCGGAACAACGTCCCACTGGTGACAGGCAGCATGTAGTAACTTCTCCGTGAGCTGCCCTGCTGAGGTCCTGTTACCCTTAAAGCAATGAAAAGCCTCACCTACGACATGTGGTTCTGCTGGGCGGTCAGGTTTTGCTGCTGCTGTTGTTGCATGAGGAGCTGCTGCTGCTGGCGTCTGCGGGCAGTGCGGAGCTTCTCGAACCTCGCCTCCATCTCCTCCAGGACTTTAGGGGTGTAACGCACCACCAGTTTGATACTGTCTTTGGCTGCTTTCAGTAACTCTACAGCCTTTTCATGGTGTTCACCCTCGACGCTCTGAGAAAAAAGTTGCGTTTTTCAGAGGAATCTGTGGTTGTTCAAGTCATCTAATTCAAAGGACCGAAATGCAAACGTGTGTCTCAAAGTTCAGTAGTTTATTGATGACTGCTGCAACTTTATTATCACCAAACTCGTAGCTTTGTCAGCTCAATGGTGATGAACATTCAATTACATTTTGGCATGAAAGAGCCATTAATTTCTTATTAGCTCAGGAACCGTAACATGTTTGGTTTAATGAGAAATTGCTTCTCAAATGCTGTCACAAAATGCTTTCCTATTACAGTCTTTGACGCAAATGAAATCAAATGGATCCTTTCTGAAGTCTTCTGTCATCTTTGAGCGAGAAAACAATGGACATTGTTTTCTATAAACTCAAATTACTCCTTCATGTAATAGAATTGTAACAAACTTGAATGATGGCAGAGAAGAGCAAAGAAACTTGCGTCAGCAGTGACTCAGAGCGCTTTATATGAGTAGACAGCTTTTTTACTGAAAGATTCATTCGGATTCAGTCAAAGATTCATTCTCATCTGGCTCCAGTCTGACACATTTTAAACATTTACAGTGAATTTTGAAAAGATAAAGTCTTTTGACACCTGTCTTTTTCAGTTTTAGAAACAGTCCTGTCCAGTTTTATTATTTTAAAATGTCAAGTTTAGCCTAAGTAAAATGAAAGATTACAAGACTTCAGTCTCTAATGGGTCTGAGCTGCTAAAATTGATTTATTAGCGTATCGTTCCATGGTGCAATCAGCCTTGTAGACTATTGGAAATGTTTGGTCATTGAGAAAAAAATCATCCTTTTGCCGTAATAATCTCACTTCAGCCCAAACTGATCTTTATCGATTAAAAAGCCAGTGGGCCCTCTAGCATGAAGGCATCTTCACAGCTGAAGGCATCTTGACAGCTCTACACAACTGAAAAAAATTAATCTTTTTGTACTTTTGCTGAACATAAAAGACAATATGTTGAAGAATGTGGGTAACCAAACAGTTGATGGTCCTCATTGATTTCCATTGTATTTTTTCCATACGATGGAAGACAATTCGGATTGTCAACTGTTTAATTACAGTTTATGTTCAAGCAGAAGAAAGAAATTCATACAGGTTTGGATCAAATTGGGAATGACTAAATGGTGACCGAATTTTCATTTTTCGGGCGAACTATTCTTGTAATGACACCATCCATGCACTGATAAATTCTGTAATGTTTTGTGGTGTTAGATTAATTTGTCTCCAATGTTCCATCCTATTTCATTAAAGAACCAAAATTATAAAATTGTAATACATTTGAAACAAAACAAAAATTAGGGCTGTCAAAAGATTTTAATCACGATTAATCACATCCCAAAATAAATTGTGATTTATCTTTTGACAGCCCTAAAAGATAACTTAATTTCGAGTTAATGCCCTCATGTCTTTTGGTTTATTTCCAACCTGTTTCCATCTAGTTTCCATCCAATTATGCATTCATTTTCTTGCTATTGTGTAAATAACATTCATAACAGTCTTGTACACCTTTTTAAAGAAATGTGTCCTTAAATTACACACATGCATTTTCCTTTTACAGAGTTAGAGAATAGAAAAGGTCCTTCATAACAGGAACATCCCTGGCAACTCACCACTCCGTTGACGGACAGGAGTTGGTCGCCTCTCTTAAGACCGCCATGCCTCTCAGCCACGCCCCCAGGGATGATGCGGGAGATGTAGATCGGTGAGTTCTGCTCTTTTCCACCCATCACATTGAAGCCAAGCCCCTCATCTGTCTTGGGCAGCTCCACCACTCGTGGGTGAGAATGACCCTCGCTGGCTGCAAATGCCGCCACTGTGGCCTGACAGGAACCAAAGGGTTCAAAATGTCAGTGAATGTGAAACATGACTGAGAAATAGACCAATATATCATCAAGGCTGATTAACAAAATAATATTTTGAGATGATCGGATTCGTGAATGCCATTTTCGTTGAAATATCTATAAACTGCTTGGGGATGAACAGCAGTGTGTGAATTGCATGGTTTAATTCAAATTTTCTGAAGAGACACGATCACTTGATATGATATGATATGATATTGTTTTTTTATTTGATATGGTTATAAATATTGATAAGTGTGCGTACATGTGGTAAATGGAAGCTTAGTCTTCAGAAGACTTGGATTAAATGGCTCGATAAATGTGGATTCATTTTACAATGTCTTTCTAAATATTTTGAAGCTTGAAAATGATGATAGCTATAGACTTTAAATGGACAGGCAGAAATCATGAGAAAATATAAAAAAACTCAATTTGTGTTCCTAAAATGAAAGTCTTATGAGTTTGGAACAACATGAAGGTGAGTGTTGACAGAATTTTCATTTTTGGGTGAACAAAAACTTTAATAGGTAATGTATCTTTTCTGTTGTGATATATCTACAGACGTTGTGGCATTATTAAAACATTGCTCTGTTTGTCTGTAAATCTCAAACAGTCCAACACAGCAACATTGGCTCAACCAATGGAGTGAGGTTGGAGTAGGACTATGTGTTTGTCAGACCGAGTCTTCGGAAAACCAATATTTTCATTTTTCATTCTGTTTCACATACTTCACCTTTAAAACTTAACAGTGAGGCACATTTCAACATGGATGGTTTTGTGAGCAATGGACTACTTGCACAACTACTTCCGCGTTCCACTCAATACAGCTCGGGAGTTTCCAGTCAGTGTTTAGTGCACCTACATTCAGACCATTTCTCATGAGAAATATTTTTATAATCAGTTAAGTCATATTCTCTGCGTTAACAACCTGCTGAAATGTTCCTATGAATATATTTCTCTTCCAAATATGCATTCTGAATAATAAATAAATATATTTCCCCACTAACCTGCCGCAGTCCAGTGCTTGTCTTCACATTTTTCTCTTACTGATCATATTTCATACCTGTTGAATTTACAGTTTTAAATTAATTTGACTGATAAAGACCCTTACGAAAAATAACCATGGTTTTACTAAAACCATTTTTTTTTTGTATAACCAACTTTAAATACCATGGTTAAACTATGGTTAGTGTAGCAAAACCTGGGTTAATTTGTGGTTTATTATGGTTTTATTTGTAGCTAATTTTCATAAGAGCATTATTGCTTGTATGCGTTGGTGGTCCTATTCCAGAGTTTAAAATGGTTGAATGAATGTACGGTAACTGCCTTAAAGAAATTTAACGATGTTAAACATTGAATTCATTTTAAACAGTAACGCGTTGACAGTGTGAGACTACTTTGAATATTCATATTTTGGCATTGCTTACAGTGAAATGATTGTGAATGAAAAATGACACAGAATAGTGACAAACATATTTAATACAGATAAATAAAGGTTAATTCTGATCTTATTCATCAGATCTCACACACACTGCAGTGTCGCAATTACTAGTTTAGAGCACTGACACCCTGTGGTGAAACAATCGCGTATGTTTACCAGCCACTGCTTTATCAGACTGGCTTATGTTGGATTAAAACTTAAAGTTTCGTCGAGTTTGGAAAATTCTGCAAACAGTAATCATCAGAATATCTCTTCTCCTGTCTCTGAAAATGATTTTGAAATCATCCCACGGACTCTCATTTTAATAGGCATTTAAGTTAACTAGATGATTACGGCACTAATAACTAATAACGTAAATAACTGAGCTGTATTATTTCAAAACAGAAGTGCATCACGAGGCTCAGTGCAAGTAGTCCATCGTGCATTATACCTTATGTACTGTAGTCTTTATATTGGCTAATATCTAAAAACCTGCTCTCTAGATATCAGTTTCGAGCATTTAAAAAACCATAACAGTTGACATTACTAAGAACAAAGGATCTTCTTTGCATTGAAGACAACTATTTTTATTAGTTGATGGCATGAGACCCCATTCTCTTGAAGCACATTAGGGTGGATTGATATTCAAGAACCGTCGGCCTCAATATACACTTCCAATGGTACATTCTTAAAAGCCAAATTAAACAGCTCCACTATGACTTTACAGAGGCTTTACCTTTAGATAGACTGTAGTCTAGTCTAATTCTTGCTTTTGTGGAAGCAGATAAATTAGCACAGGTCAGGTAGTACATCCCACATAGCCTGTAAGAATATGTCAACATGTTTGTGCTGTAAATAAAAGAGAAACTGCATCCGATAACTGCACTGCTGCCTGCATTGTTGTCTGAATTCCTCAGACTTCAGAGCTTGTTAGCCAAGCGCAACCACCAGGGGACAGAGAATGTGACGGAAGACAAAAGCACTTCCTGCTGATCCACGCTGTAGCTACAGGTGCAGCACTGTGGGGCTCCACTCATTATTAAGGCATTCACACACAGGAAACAGTGAGGGGAAAAAAACACCAAGGATTTTTGGAGACTTGGCAAGGCACCAGATTCCCAAATGGCAAACCAAGCAGTTTTCTGATCTCGGAAACTGAAAGAACAGCACCTTCCCTGTCTGAGTGTTTCGTGTCACACTGAAAGAAATGCTGTTTGAAAGTGTTCTGCATGCAAGACGCCCTCTTCCCAGTTCCTCAACCTTCCCCAGCTACATCTTCTCTGAGGAAAAGAAAAGTAGATATATAACAAAAATTTTTGAAGCCTGGACTCTTTGATTTGTTTTGTCGAATTGTAAATCAGTACACTGATCAGTACACTTCATTCCCTGTGAATAGAACACATGACCTTGGCGTTGATAGTGCCATGCTCTACTGTTTGAGTTACTGGAATACAGGAAGTCCACCGAAAACTGAAAATCGCCATTATTTACACACTCTTGAGCCATCTCAAACCTGTCTGGTTTTATTTTTTTAATTGAAAGAAGTTTTGAAGAATCTTCACGCGACTCCATCAATAGTTACATCAGCATTCCCACATATGCACGGTCGACTGTGGCATAATAAAAGCTCCGCTGCTTTCGAGCCATGTGTCGCGCTCGTTCAGCGGCCTTGTTTCGCTTCGACGGCTTTCAGCCTCACCCTGCTTCATTCTACTACGCTAATAAATCTTTAGCTCATCCATGAACATGATTTCTGCCCAAGTCCCGTCGGATTGCTTCGGCTGTGGGGATGAAGACGACAACTCCTATGATTCCACACTCAGTCACGGCATCATCAAACTACGCCTTTGTCTATTTGTTTATTTTGAATATTGAATATTGACAAAGCTCATTGACAATTGCTGCAGGGGATCCCAAAGGATGACTGGGGCTTTTAGAGCTGTTCTTCATCCTATTTATGTGCCATCGATTGAAAACTGTCCCAACGGCACACAGATGCAAGCTGCTCACACATGCTAATTGCCCTTTTGCTAGTGATTTGAGTGATTTTCAAATGGCACTATCGGAGCCGATACTCGATATGAATATCGGATCGGCGCATCCCTACTATGGACACGCCATAGTCACTAGTTAAAGGGGTCTTATTATGCTCTTTTACAAAGTCTTGATTTTGTTTTGGGAGTGCTTTGAGGCACTCTAAGACTTTTGTAATTTACATCCTGCATTAGAACTTTAATTGATATGCTAATTCTGCTCATCTGGCGAGACCTACTTGCTGAGCATACTAATTACACTAAGTACTGCTGGTTTCTGTATAAGTGCCATTGCCATAGTATAGTTCCATATTATTACAACAACACTCAAATGAGTCACATTATTGGTTAAAATTATTGCATTGTTTTTATGTTGAAATCGAAAGCCTATATGTCCCTGACAATAACTGCACCACCAGTGTCTAAAAAGTTGCGAGTGCCATTAAAAATGTATTATAACTCTGAATCAATGACAAGGACTTTAATTCATAAAAAATTCTAAAAGCGTATGCTGAGCATGAATTGCCAACCAATCAAGAGATTAGATAGAGGAAAGTCATTTTAGATCATAAAACCATTAATACCAAAATATAAGTCACCTCTAAAACTTGTCTTTCAGCGATGATAGGATGAGGGCCTAATTAAATATTAAGGTCATAAATATATTTTTTCATTTTATTTTTCCCTTGAGGCCTGCTTATAATGTTAGTCAAGGTTGTTTTGCACTTAAAAAGTCATAATTGACACTTCGCTAAGCTAAGTATCAGGGCGAGCAGAGGCAGCAGCGGAGTGGATTTCTGTGCCTCCGTGAAGCGCTCTGCGAATCCTGAGTGTTACTGATGTTTGCTAACACAAGCTTTAAAGAATGTCCTAGAGGAATGAATGTGAGATTTCCAGCATGCTTTTTAGTAAAATGTGCTCAAAAATTGAGTAGATGATATCCTTAAATGGGATGGAACAAAGTGTGACATTGTAAAGCATCTGCCATTTTCTTGATGAAATTGTTAAATTATGCAGTATTAAAAATAACCTTTTAAAAATAAGCTTTAGTCAATCACTCTACACGTTATGCAGAGCCAGGAACAGCACAACGTTTCTCCACACATCCTACTCTCAAAGTACCCTCAAGTGCACCTGGAAAACTTGTACCATTTGCATTCATTATTATGACATGGCACACATGCAAGTTGAAATCATAACATGCCATGTAGCTTAAAAGTCATAAGTAGCCTAAAACGAAATGTTTGTGATACATAAAGCAGTTGATAAAGCAGTGAAAGTCGCGTTATAAACTTCACACTTGTTGACTATAAGCTGTTCCAAACATCACGCCTTAAAATAACTGAAATATGGCATGTCAAATTAAAATAAATTCATTACAATTCACTACAGACTTGCTTTCTGATCACTGAACTCTATATATAGATTATATGATATTATAGAGAATCAATGTTTTTGCACACCCCTTCCAACATAACAACTAGGCAACTGGTGTATCATCTGAGTTTCCAATTTGTGAATATGACTTTGTTTGGTCATTAATTTTGATATTTCCGACTGCACTTGAAGGGGATATTATTCTTAGTCATATACCATCTACAAAAATTTGAAAAAAAAGAGCACGGTTGCAGGAATACACGAAGAAGATAAAGGTCAGGTTCAAAGCCTTTAATAATCTCCATTAGAAAACTCAAATAATAGCAGGTACACAAACACAACTGTCAGCATTAAAGGGGTCATATGATGCGATTTCAAGTTTTCCTTTCTCTTTGGAGTGTTACAAGCGGTTTGTGAATAGATAAGATGCAAAGACTAAAGTCTCAAACCCAAAGAGATATTCTTTATTAAAGTTAAGACTTGTCCTCGCCCTCTGAAAACGCCTCATTTAAACACGCCCCACATGTCTACGTCACGATGTGGGAAGATTTGCATAACACCACCCAAATGTTCACGCAAAGAAAGAAGGCGTAACTTTATTGTTGCTGCCACCGCCATGTTGTGAAGACGCTGTGTGTTTTGTTGCGAAAGCGAAAATACTTTGTTTGGCCTTCCAAAAGTGGACACAACTAGAAATCAGTGGTTAAGTTGTATTTACCACACTGTTCCAGAACAGTTCAAACCAAATATTCAGATGTGTGCAGCGCATTTTATGGAGGACTGTTTCCTGATCCTGGTAGAGTAGACTACAATGCCGGCTGTTCTGACTCACAGACTGTAAGTACGTTTTCATATTTAAAGAATTTGCCACTGACGATTCAAACGCGAGTTTTGAGCAGTGTAGAGTAGCACTTGTTTGTCGTTTCTCCGATCACAAATGCAGATATGGTTTTATGTTTAGGCGAGATGCAACGCAGCTCGTAAAAAGACAGTATAAGTCATTAGAATCCATAATTATGTCCCCACTGGATTCAAGAAATGCCTCGTTTGTAATGGGTTTTATTGGTTTTGTCTGGTCGCGCCGGGACACGGCATCACAATATGGTAAGGGGCATAACATTTCCGTCACACGCGTGAGGTATTTGGCCAATCACAACGCACTGGATAGCTGGCCAATCAGAGCACACCTTGTTTTTCAGACCGATGAGCTTTGTAAAAATCGACGCATTTCAGAAAGGCGGGAAATAGAGGAGAAACAATAATGTACAGTATGTGGAAAATAATGTGTTTTTTTAACCTTAAACCGCATAAACACATTTCATTACACCAAATACACAAAATAATGTTCTTTTTAGCAGCATCATATGACCCCTTTAACAAGACTGGACCACTGAGGAGTGAACAGACAGTATAATGATAAACACCTGTGCAGATGAAATGAATCACTATGACAACTGATTGGCAGGAAACTGAACAAAGGAACACGTGACTGAAAATGACAAATGAAAAGTCCTTGAAAATGAAACTAAGATTTATGAATAGTATTAGGAATAGGCGTTTATGAATAGTATCTATCCTACTTCCTCCTTAGTACTACACTGTGACTGGGTGGGCAAAGTTGCTGAACCCTGAATAGACATGTTTGATGTGTAAAAGTGGGTGGTCATGTTCAGCAACGTTCTGGACTAGGAAAGAGGTTTTCAGTTCTGAAACTTACAGTATGTCCATTTCATATAATACATCGCATGCATTTGAAAAGATAAAGGAAAATTAGATTTCTTATAATATGGCCACTTAAAATGCAATCATTAGCGTATGTCAGGAGACATTTGAACATTTCAGATATTGAAATGCAAAGTAGGTCCTCAATAACTAAAGTCTTCTGCTTTCACTCGGATTTGCATAATTAATAGACTATTACACTGAACTCAAGCCTAATTGGGATCGAAACATAATTACAACAACACCCACAAGTGCAGCCTATTGAGCTATTAAAAAAAGGTATTGCAGGGTACCGCTTAGCATCCTTTGTGGCATCCAAGCGTGCTTTGTTTTCTGTCTCGCTCGGCTCTTTGTGTGTTAACAGTGTAACTGTGCACTAGTCTGCTGGTCTGTGCACCCATGCAGAGAGAGATGGTGGGTGGAAGTCTTTGGACGTCAGTGTGGCCTTTAACCAGCAGGGCTCTCACTTTTAGCCGATTGGTGTATGTCCCTGTATGTGATGTAGGGATGTGCATAAGTACATTGTTTCATAATCAACCAGTTGGTGGGTTGCTTGAAAGACTAGTCGACTAATCAGTCTTAAAGAGCCCTCTATAATTAGGCTAGTTTCAGGATCGTCCAATCAGGGTCAGGATTCTTTTAAACTTTTTTTTTTCTTCTCAAAAAACGGAGCAGAAATGAAACAGAACAGGAGTCTCAAGACACATTTGAACTTTAACAGCCTTAGTGAGCATAAGAAATTTCTTTCGAAAACATTTTTTAAAAAGCTTATGGTAGTGTATAAAAAATAACTCGCATATGTGATTATATAACTAAAATATAACTCTGATATGTGAAAAAGTTTTAAAGCACTGAATTAAGAGAGTTTTTTGCAAGCTTTTGCTTATTCTTTCATTCATATCTGTCAAACGCACCTGCCTGCAACCATTCAGGTGCGCAAAGTGTCTATTCCTCAAAATATAATTAAAGTCGATCTGAGATATCTGGCATGCTGCAGTGACTGATAGATAGATATCACCCACTGCTGCGAAAAAAAGATGACCACATTTGACTGGGGATTGTGACCCATCCCAAAATAACCGTTTTGTAGTGAGGCTGAGATTCAGCAAGGCACTTCTGCTCATCCAGTACTCAGAAATTCTATTGCCCCCTCCCCCTCTTATTTTTATGTCTCCTCTCGTTCTCACAAGAGTGCACTCTTCGCACAGCATGAATTTGAATGAATGCTGTTTCAGTAACAGTGTCTGAAGAGCAACTGGCAAGTGTTTGTGTGCAGGTCTGGCTAATTGCTGATTGTGTTTATCAAATCAAGACAGTTTGCGGAGAAACACATTTGAAAATGTTTGTATTAAATGATTCCATCTTACTGATCATTAGACTACAGAAAAGGGTTGTTACTATTAGTCTAGCTTATATGTAATACAGAAACACAGGGCAGGTGATTTGGAAATAAATAAAATCAGACCTACCTTAGCTGTGGCACGTGCTTGATACTCTGGACAGCCATTCACTGTTATTGTTTCATGCATATATTGATAGACCTATTAAAATTAAGAGAACAAAAAAAGTGTCAGTTCTTCTGTATTTATCAAAATGATGTAAAACATGGATAAATAGCGATGAGGCGTTCTGCTACAGTAGGCATTACAAATTCAAGTCAGCCGGTGTAATAGATAAACTGGTGCTTCAATGGTATTAATGTAATACATTTATTTTTTATTTATTTATCCTTTATTTTACCAGGAATTATCCCATTGAGATATAAACCTCTTCTACCAGGGAGTCCTGGCCAAAATGGCAGCACAGAAAGTTTCACACAAACAGATTACAAACACATAAAACCAAAAAATATAATAAAGAATAAAATCTTATCCAGCATCATTAGAAAAATGTAACGTAAAACATTCACATGTTAAAAAGCAAAACAGCGCATATTTGTTAGGAAACGGTTCAATATTTTGATAAAGATAAAAGCCCCAAACAAAGCTCGATTTAACATTCTGAAATGAAATTTGTTAGAACGCAATAATGTGCAAAACAAGAATGCATTGTCAATATGGCCACAGGGGGCGCAATAGTGAGCATTAGGGTAAAGTGACTTCTAAGATCAGTTTTTCCTGTCATGGCAGAGAAAAAGCTAGGTCACATTAGCAAAAGTATAATTGACCCGTCGTTGGCAGTTTGATTAGCAGGCGATCTGACCAATCATAACGTCGAATCTGCCATTTGTCAGACAAAACAACTCAGACAGGAGAGTAGATTAACGCTGGTGGATGTTTGTTTATTTCTGTAACGAGAAATGTGAATGAAAATTCAAGAAGTAGCATCTTTGGCTGCACTGTTGTGTTCAACTATGGCAACAATGAGAAGTTTGAAAAAGCTAAAGCGTCACTGGTTTGTTTGACAATTTGGCATAAATGATTTTTAGATTCATGCTTCATTCAGTTTCTAGTAGGGGTGCGGGAAGATGGTTTCGGTTTGGGGTGCTGTGTGTGTCCGTGTTGGGTGAAAGGGGGGCGGCGGGGTCACCTCATTTGACAACTCCACAAAGCACTACAAGTGCGTCGATATGAACACTCGTTTAAGTGGCATACACACTGGGAAATTTGACTGCATATCACATTTTTGAAATTATCGATAGTAGCTGATCAATCTCGGGGTTGGGCTGGGTCCGCTAGGCTTACTTGTCTCCGTGCTCATGCTGGAGCTGGTGTTGGATACCTATTTTGGAAAGTTTTTGCTGGGATGGGCATTTAAAAAAATCTGAAATTCGCTTTTGCGCCATTATCTCCTTGTATTAAAGTTAATCTTGTTCGCATTCTGTACAGTTCATATCTGATACCACGCGCCAGCGTCACGTGTTCATGAGGATTAGGCTAATCATCCCATATAGAAAACATCACAAGTAAAATTAATCATGTTTATAAAGATAAA
>NW_015505898.1:827778-838592 GCF_001515645.1 Sinocyclocheilus grahami
CCTATTTTGGAAAGTTTTTGCTGGGATGGGCATTTAAAAAAATCTGAAATTCGCTTTTGCACCATTATCTCCTTGTATTAAAGTTAATCTTGTTCGCATTCTGTACAGTTCATATCTGATACCACGCGCCAGCGTCACGTGTTCATGAGGATTAGGCTAATCATCCCATATAGAAAACATCACAAGTAAAATTAATCATGTTTATAAAGATAAACATGGGTTTGTTATAGCCCACTTACAATTTACATTTCAGAGATCATTACAAATAAATTAAATTTAAATGAACAAACTTGCCGTTGCATTTGCAACCATGTGAAAACAGGGGGTGCTGCAGCCCCCTCAGCACCCCTACTTCCTGCGTCCCTGGTTTCTACAAACCCTTAGCACTTTTTTAAAAATAGTTTGTAAAGAGAGCTTAATCCAGTTCTAGCCACAGACTCCTTTCTAAAATGCAACACATGCAACATCTTTCATCACCGGTTCTATATTTTCTCAAGCAGGTGCATGTGCAGAGCCCATATCTGCATTCACACCACCCAGGGATGAGACTATTAGCTTGAGGTCCTTTGAGGATTTGAAGAACCTATGTTTATCTCATTAACCAGCGCTTCTGAAACGCAGCTGGTGCTACAGGAAGCTCCAGCTCTCTCTTGCTCTGTCTCTCCTAAATAGCAAGTTGCTCTTTAATCTGTCCTCCTGCACCTTGGGCAGACTCTTAAGCTGTTGAACTAACCACCTACTGAGAGATTAGTATGATAAAAAATCTCTTGCCTGTTGGTCTGCTGACTTTAAACCACTCACTTAAACCTTCTCAACAGGCAGAAACTATTGGACGGCATTTAGAAACAGCTTCAGAAAAAATGAACGAGGCTGCTAAGTGTCTACAATTAACAAAATAGAGCATGTTACTAAGGAGAGGGTGACATTCTACATGTGCAATATGTTTCATTCAGAAAGCTGAGCCGTAATACTTTTCAGCACAGCATGTTGTACACCTTATTTATTTATCTGACTTGTTGTCTTTTTAAAAATACAGCATGTTTGGGAAGCCTCTTGAGGTTTTGCACCAAGAGCAAGTTTTGCTCTGTTAAAGGAATAGTTCACCTAAAAATTAAAAGTCTGTCATCATAAACACCCTCATGTCATTCTGAACGTATGACTTTTTTCATCATGGAAAAACCAGCTGTATAGCATTTATTTAATTATTTACAATTTAATAACATTTTTCAGTCATAACCATCTATAGGTACTTCCTTTTTTAGTTGCTTATTATGTTTAGTTGAATTAAGAAACTTTAATTAGTTTACCTTTATTGACTAAACTTCAATAGATGTGTGAAGGATCAATGCAACCAGACGGAACAAATCAATAGATTTAGGACCTAAGTAAATCTTTTAGGAGCCATACTTGCGTGCATGTGTGTGTCCCTACGGATGGGGGATTGTGTGTCTTGCAATTGCGTCTTGGAAATGCATGAATATCAGTAAAGGTCAAGCTATTTCAGTGTGTAATTTATACGCTGTGTACAAAAACAGCTAGTGGTTGAAGTGCAAATCAGATTTATTTTAGTTTTGAACGAACTAATAAGCAATTCAAATAAAGCTATAAAAGAAAGCCAACTCTTAAAAACATATAAAAACATACTTTATTTTTCTGACACTGTTTTTGATGCTGATAATCCAAGCGTCAACATCTATTTGTGATCCGAGATTGATAAAACACTCCGGGAACTATTTTATGCCATACTTTATTGGAAGACATTTGTAGATGGTTATGTGATTTATAAGGTAGGTAGCAAGGGCAATAGTAGAGCTTTATGTAACCACTCTCTCTCTCTCTATATATATATATATATATAGGACTAAAATCTAAGTTTCTTTGCTGAAATTGGAAACATTTATATTACACAAAGTATTTATACCTCATGGTAGTGTTTGTTCTAATTCATTTATGGTGATTTTAATAATGAAAATGTAATTTTGATGATTTTTAAATCACCACATAATAGTAATGAGAATTTGTGGGAAAATGTACTTAAATGTCATGAAAATAATGTTCTTTGTGAGATGTACAGTGTCGTTCCACCAGTTTTTCTGTGTCTACCTACAATCATGTTTCAGCTCAGGCCTTGTTTCTCTGTCTTCCTGTCTTCCATGTCTCGAGGGATCACTCTGTTTCCTCTCAGCTCACTGGGTGTTCGCTTGGCTTTTATTACCCCAGATCTGTTTTACCTCCAGTGAGACTGATACGCACACAAACACCTGTGTGTGTATCACCCTGACTTCCCACTACTCTGTCCGATGGAGAAAAAAAACCACCCACAGGCCGCAGTGAGGTACTCTGTGTAACCATGGTGCCTTGTCTATAAAGAGAAATATGATTTCAGTTGTTCTCATTTAAAACCGTCTTCTCCCTCCTCTCTGTTAAATCTTTCCATCTTCTCTCACTGCTGAGAGTCAGTCAGGCAGTTCAGTGAAGCCTGATTCACAGCAAAGCTTCTCATTTGCAAATCCATCCCACCAAGCACAAAGAAGCTATTCCACATAAACACACACAATTAATAATGACAGAGGCTGACATCTCTGACCCCGTAGCAGCGACGTAGGCATTGATTGACTAAGCTCTCAGTTGATAATGGCTCTATTGTTGTATTCCACTGAGAGTTGCATTTGAAATCATACACATGTTCAGGCACGGCGCCAGAATTTTTTCTCTACCGGTGCTAAGGGGGGGCTAGACCAATATGTGGGGGTGCTAAGAAAATAAATGATATTGATGACATCAGAGTTACTTCATAAAGAAATGGGGCTAAACCGGGGCTATTAAAAATTCTGACGGGGCTATAGCCCCCCCTAGCCCCGGTGTAGCGCCGTCACTGCACATGTTTGTGGTCGTCATGCTTTCTCTGACACACTGGACTGTGGGAAATCATCCTCAACATAAAAACATCTGCATTCTCATTGCTAGAAGAGATCATTGTAGGTCAGTCCAGTTGTTTTTCTGACATTCAAAAATGCATTACAGTAGCACAGCATGATCAGATACCACTAGAAAACAGGAAAACATCTAATTTTCTCTTAGCTGTCGATTAGGACTGAATCAATATATAGTCTAGGACTGACTGTGGTCTTGAATAGGCAAAAACTAATTTGTTTTAAAGAAATGTTCAAGGTTTAATTAGGCTCTATCAACAACTTTGATTACCACAGAAAATAATGTCGATTTGCCCCTTAGATCAGGGGGCAGCAGGTGTACTAGAGGGTCTTCCAGAAATCTGGGGAGAAATTATTATTATTATTTTTTTTGTGTATTGTTTAGGTCCATCAAAGTTCACTTTTTTCTATTGTATATTACATGTGCTTGAGACAATTATTTTGCACACACTTATCATTTTAAAATATTACATTTTATGTATTATATATTAATATATATATATTATATTTAGGTAATAGGTCTAATAGAAAATCATGGTTTCTGGTTTAAACCTTGTCTAAAAGCATATAACTTTTCTGGTGTGTTTTTTATGCATATTTTAAAATGCATCACAATCAAAATGTAAGGTATTTTGAAATTGTAAATGAGAATTGAATTCAGGTTTATATATCTAACAGTAAGGGCCAGATTTACTGAACAGGGCAAATTAGCGATAGAGCGCAATCCCATAAAAGTGCTGATGGGAGTGGACATTTCTGCAGGCTATCTACTGACAATGTGCAAATTAAAGAAAACAGATCCAGCCGGCTCATTTCCATAATGACCAACACAATCTACCAAGAGCAGCACAAATGAGCATAGGGCAATGAACTAAATGATTAAGACATGCTTTTTTGGGGTGTTAAATAATAGAGCAAATACCAGTAAATTGACTGCAAACTTTAGTAAATCACCTTGCATGATTCATTTAAATTCTCTCCTCCTATAAATTTTGTGTCTGAAAGAGAAACTCCTACAATGCATATGCAATAAGGTCAGCCACAAAAATAACCACGGGATGGGTCCACGCCTTTTCATCACAAATTTTTCACTCCGTGTCTTTAGTAAATCCTGACAGTAGTTTTTTAATGGCAAAAGAAGGTTTGCGCTGGTGCAAGCTGTTATATCTGTAAATCTGGCCCTAATACTGGGTAGAAAGATACACTGTCATCTTTTCAGACAGAAACTAACGACCTCCACATTTCACTTTACTGTAAACACAATTTTTGATGCGTGCAACAGATGCTGTTCATTTAGCTAAAGTTGTACTGAATCTGAAACGTTTCTTGACAAGCATTTTGAGGAGACACGACAGATGATTTTGAGAGGGTATGTTTTGGCCACTGCAGTTGGTTAGTGTCTAGTAGTCCTCGTTTTTTGTTAATGATTTCACATGGCTAAGTAAGCTTGATGACTCATCTGAATAGATGAGACCTCTTGTCACTAGGCACCATAGTTACTGATAGTCTTGATCTTGAAGTGCTCCGTGTTTGTGGCATCTAATTTTTCTGTTCTTTAGATTTTTTGGTTGAGGACATTTTCACGGCACATTTTGTCATACCGACATTGTCTCTGCCACGCAGAGCTTTGCTGCTGGCGCTGTAAATTGAGTCGACGTTGTGACACGTGAGTGTCCTTTCACACCCTCGTTAAGGGAATGTAAGAGACAGATTGCGCAAAAATGTATACTTTTTTAATTAAAAAACCTACAGGGAAAAAAAACACCTGCATCACTTGAAACATTGAAAAATAGCATAGAGAGAATAGCCTAACTGTTATTATTATTATTCTATCTGTTATTTATTTATTTGTGGCTTTCATGCTGTCCGCTAAGGCATAGGACACACACAGGCTTTCCTCCTCACCAATGACATTAAGCACCGTGTTTACACAGGACGTGAGCAGCAAAATACAGTAGAACCCATTATAATCAGTGACACTGTCTAGACTGGATGCGGCGTGACGTGACACGACAAAACCCAACATTAAACTAATGCCTTGTTTTGTTTATGACGTACTGACACAAAGTTAAAATGATTTGCAACGATCGCTTGTCGCGCCCAGTGTAGAGCTGTTGCGGCGTGATGCAACAATTGTAGCGTCCGGTATAAAAACGGTGAGTGAAGCCGAGAGCAAGATATGCCTCGTCATATTTTCTGCATTTAGCTTTTGAATGACCAGCACCTGCCTGGGTCTGTGCGACTTCATCTATGGTTTTTCTCTTCCCTTTCACAAACCGACCCATCTCCCATTCTAAGTTACGTCCTTTGGCTGTTTACTGTTTTATTTATTTTCTTTTTCTGCTGATGGCCTGCGCCCCCCCTGCAATACTCGTGCGCCCCTCATGGCGGGCGCGCCCTACACTTTGAGAACCACTGCGATAGAGGATAAATATCATTGGAATCACTTTCAGACTATTTTTTTTTAGCTGATAAACAATAAAAACATTGACTGCCAATCAGAATCCACCTGACTTTAAAGAGTTTCAGCTTTTAAAGCGTTAGACAATAACTGCAGCACACGCTTATAAGAAACAGAATGTTATCTTTCATAGTGTTAACACTAATATAGTTATCATTATTGTTATCTTTATAGTTATCACTCTTTGTGTGAATGGGCCTTAAAGGGGTCATATGATGCGATTTCAATTTTTCCTTTCTCTTTGGAGTGTTACAAGCTCTTGGTGCATAAAGAAGATCTGTAAAGTTGCAAAGACTAAAGTCTCAAATCCAAAGAAATATTCTTTATAAAAGTAAAGAGTCAACCACACCTACCTATAACGTCTCGTTCTAACACGCCCCCACATGTCTACGTCACGATGTGGGAAGATTTGCATCACGCCGTGCAAATGTTCACACAAAGAAAGAAGGCGTAACTTTTATGCTCGCTGTAGTATTGTTGTTGCCGCCATGTCGTGAAGACGCTGTGTGCTTCGTTGTGAAAGCGAAACTACTTTGTTTGGCCTTCCAAAAGAGGACAATATCCTCTTCGTCATGCCTAGAACTGATCCGTGCTGGTCGCTGAGGAAATACATCAACTTCGCGCTGTGGATCGCCGGATCGGCTTTCACCATGGACGAAGCGGAGTCCAGCCCGGGGTCGTCACATGTGGTTGCCGCAACCCCGCCGGCTACTCCTTCGTCGAATCCGCCTGCCGTTCCTCACTCTAGCCCGGCCGCCACTCACTCAAGTGTGATGCTGTGTGTTTCTTTATGAAAGACAAACTACTTTGTTTGGTCTTCCAAAAGAGGACACGACTAGAAATCAGTGGTTAAGTTGTATTTACAACACTGTTCCAGAACAGTTCAACCCAAATATTCAGATGCGTCCAGCACATTTTATGGAGGACTGTTTCCTGATCCTGGTAGAGTAGACTACAATGCCGGCTGTTCTGACTCACAGACTGTAAGTACGTTTTTTATATTTAAAGAATTTGCCACTGACCATTCAAATGCGAGTTTTGAGCAGTGTAGAGTAGCGCTTGTTGTTTGTCATTTCTCCGATCACAAATGCAGACATGGTTTTATGTTTACGCGGCACGATGCAACGCGTCAGTATAAGTTCCGTAATTATGTCCCCACTGGATGCAACAAATGCCTTGTTTATAATGGGTTTTCATGTTTTTGTCTCGTCGCTCTGGCCGGGACACACCATCACAGTATGGTAGGGGCGTAACATTTCTGTCACACGCTTGAGGAATTCGGCCAATCACAACACACTGGATAGCTGGCCAATCACAGCACACCTCGCTTTTCAGACCGATGAGCTTTCTAAAAATCAACGTGTTTCAGAAAGGCGGAGCATAGAGGGTAAACAATAATGTACAGTATGTGGAAAATAATGTGTTTTTTAACCTTAAACCGCATAAACACATTTCATTTCATGAAATACACAAAATAATGTTCTTTTTAGCAACATCATATGACCCCTTTAACTGTGGTTGTTCACTTGTGTTAGTCCTAAAATAAAAATGCTAAATTACTTTCAAAGCTAGTATTTTCTCACCTGACATTGACAGTAGTAGAAAAAAAAACAATTGATGTCCTAAATATTTGTTTTGTGAGTATCTTTTTCATTGTTTTTCTTTTCGTTGTTTAGCTGGTCACGAACTTCACATACTGTTTCAAAATAAACGAGCACATGGTTATATGTGCTCAGTTCACTAGTGACAGAAAGCACAGCTGTGGTGTCATACTAAAAGGCAGCATATGATCATCCTTGTAATAATTAATTAAATAAAATTAGTTAACATAAAGGGTTTCTTTTCTCGCCCTGTGTTGTACAGCTCACACATACACTACTAAATAGGAAAAGGCATTTCCTCCAGAATAAAACTGTACCCTATAGTACTAAAATGTGTCTGTCTGTGAAATAAAGTAGTTGTTTTGCAGTTGTTTACTATTGCGGTTCCAGTGTTTGAGTATGGAAATGGATGAAGGAGAGGTAAGGATGTTGCCCTGGTGCTGCACTTAAAACCACAGTGGCCCAGGTCAACCTCATTCTCTGAATAATTGCATTTCAGCAAGTTTGTGGGAGGAGCAGAGTAAAACAGGCACCAGTTGCCACTATCTCTGCCTGACAGACACATTCCTGTCATCGCACCCTCGTCGCACGTCTGTCACGAACGTCAGGCTCAAATGACGCTGAGATTCCATCCCATAATTGATGATCCTCGGTCTATACCTACCACAGCCTCTGATGAAGAATGCTGCCTGGCTGCCTGCTTTTTTTACTGTCCTTGATTCTGAAATGACTACCCCCCCCCCCCCCAGTTCTAAGCAATGAAGCACACTAATTAAGTTTCAAGAATCACAACACTGAAATTATGAAAAGCAGAAAAAAGGAAAGTCAATACTTAAATACTCCTAAAGTAGAATGAAATACTTATCCCATAAATCACTGCAAATGGTGTAATTAATTTAATTTATTTGTTATAACAATTATTTAGCATTATTATTATACATTAAGGAATGTACAGCGCTCTCTTCCACTTTTAATACCATGACTGAGGTGAGACCCTTGAACAAGGCACCGAACCCCCAACTGCCCCCCGCACCGCTGCAAAAATGGCTACCCACTGCTCCAGGTGTGTGTGTGTGTGTGTGTGTGTTCACTACTCACTGCTGTGTGTGTGCATTTGGAAGGGTTAAATGCAGAGCACAAATTCGGCACCGCTGCAAAAATGGCTACCCACTGCTCCAGGTGTGTGTGTGTGTGTGTGTGTTCACTACTCACTGCTGTGTGTGTGCATTTGGAAGGGTTAAATGCAGAGCACAAATTCTGAGTATGGGACACCATACTTGGCTACATGTCACGGCACACTTTTTTTTCACACTTTAATTATAGTAATTCAGCTTACATTTACAGATACATATATTCATTTAGCAGACGCTTTTATCCAAAGCTACTTAAAATCGAAACTTACATTCATTGTATTTCAAAAAGTTTTTTACATTTCAGTTTTTCTATTTTCAGTTTTATTTCATTCAACTTTATTTCAGTTAATGAAAATTATTTTTATAGTCCACACATTTGTATATCCACACACACACACACACACACACACAGTTTGAAGTTAAAGTTTCAGTTGAAGTTTCAGTAGGTGAGCACAAAGAGCCCATAGATTTCCACAATTGTCCAATCAGAATAAATTATTCCAAATTTCATGCTGTGCCTTGGACAAAATTAAGTTATGACTTCAGTAGACTTGGATATGCTGCACAAGTAATGTGGACCACTTTTTTGGTCCATTTTTATAAACATAAGAAAACAGCAGCTTGGACATTTTGCTAAATATCTTTGTATATTCCACAGAAACAATGACAGAATTTTCACTTTTGGACAACCTATCCCTGTGATATAGTTATGAGGATATCTTTATGCTGCTAAACTCTGGAGGTGTCAGCAATACGTGATGTAGGTCTCACCTCTCTAATGGCCGTGCAGAACTCGCTCTGTAGAACCTTCTTCAGGGATTGCAGCTTGTGACCCGGGACGTCACCTGACTCCTGTAATTTTTCCAGCAGCTCAATCGCCCTGGCAACATCTGAGATGGAAAGACAGAAAGAAAACACCGATTTGTTTGAGTAACAGAGGGTCTGTGATAGAGGGGGGGTAAAGTTTGCAGAAAAGGGAAGAGAGATGGTGGAGCTGCAGCGAATCGATTGCAGGGATAATGGAAATAGACTCACTGAAGGCCAGAAGGGCCACTGAAAGCAATCAGTGCTCTCTTTACATGAAGCAAAAGACACATCACACTGCTGTATCTCCTCTGTTCAGCAGACCTACAGGCCACACATTCACTGGGGTCAGTCTGAAATGTTTCAATAATAAATATATATCTTTGCCACGGCTTTCACTGTCTGGGTCTGTGTGATCCAGTCTGTCTAATCAAGAAGTTCTAATATACTTAGAAAGAGCTATCCATTAGCATTCTCATTCATCTCCATGGCAGTTCGACTGGCACATTCAGCCAGTAGATGTATTTGCACAGTTATAAGTGGGCTGCTTTATGCTGTTTGCATGTAAGAGTGATGAAGAAACATTGGAGGAATGTGAAAATACACGCCCATGAGAGCTGCTACTAATTTTATAGTACTTTTTTTTAGATGCTTTAGACGACTTTCATTATATGTGCAAAAACACTTCACACATTCTTTAGTTATCTTCATTTGTGTTCTGCAGAACAAAGGAAATCATTCTAGTTTAGAACAACAGGAGGGTGAGTTGATGATGACAGATTTTTTATTTTTGATCTATCCCTTTTTTAAGCCAAGCAGCTAAAACTCACTTAAATTGGCTTGTATAAAACATGGCAACAAAAATATTGAGAAAACAAACACTCATTCAATCTAAGGTACAACCAGGCAAAAGGCATAGCTTAAGGAAAATGTTATTTTCACTACTCCTATGACTGCAGAAAAAAAATACATATTAAAATATACGTTTTATCGAACTTTGATGGAGCAACACCTTTTGTGGGAAAATAAATCCTAAAATTATATAAATACATGATGTGGCAAGGGGGGTCTTTTACCTCACATTCGGCCCCCAGTATTGATACAAATACTTTAGCTAAAGTAATATGTTCTGCATAATATTTAAGTTACTACTTGTGCAAAACAACCCCTTCCGCAAAGTTTGTACTGTATTCTGTTTATTTTGCTAAAATAATCTAACTGTCATTTAGAATACAGAAAAAAAACATTAAGAAAAACAAAGATTTGACCTAAAGAAGACTGAAGAATGTTCTCCCTACTATCTTTGACGAATATTTGATATTATTTATTCTCCTGACTCAAATGAGCATATACCGGAAATCACAAGAGTGGAGTGGAGCTATCTTTTCAGCTGTCTAGAGAGATTTGGTGTGGGTCCAAACTTTTTGACTTGGGTAAAACTCTTATGTTTCTCCCTTCTCTTCTGTTAGTACAATCAAACAGAGGTGGGGGCAAGTCACACATTTTCAAGTCTCAAGCAAGTCTCAAGTCCCTACCATCAAGTCTCAAGCAAGTCTCAAGTCACAGTACAAACAAATCAAGCAAGTCAAGTCAGTGGCTCACCTCAAGCAAGTCAAGTCGAGTCCTGCTAAGGATCAAGTCAAGTCAAGTCACAGTATCAGACAGGAACAAATATTTTTTTGCCACACAACCTTATTAATTTTTCCACAGAAGTTAACTTAATTATACATTTTAAATAATAATGTTTTAAATATAACATTTTGAATATAGGCAAAATACTACTTTGTATACCGCTAAAGTCTGTAATTGAGAAAATATTGATAAAAATACAAGATAAAAATATGTATCTCATATTTATGTTATATTGAGTTTGACCATCCTA